>NC_042985.1:21866142-22166142 GCF_901001165.1 Salmo trutta
TGGCCATCCTGGCAGAGAAGTATGCAGTTGACTACACCTGGTATGTTGACACTATCCTCAACCTGATTCGCTTTGCTGGGGACTATGTCAGTGACGAGGTCTGGTACCGCGTCATCCAGATCGTCATCAACAGAGATGAAGTGCAAGGTTATGCTGCCAAGACAGTGTTCGAGGTGCTTATTTTATTTTTGTGAATAATCTGTCTTTAACCAAGCTATGGGGGACTCATTGTAACCTAATGTTTGTCTGTCTGGATTGACTAATGGTGCTTCTGTCCTTTTTTTAAATTTACATTTTTTATTTAACCTTTATTTAACCAGGTAGGCCAATTGAGAACAAGTTACAACTGCGACCTGGCCAAGATAGAGCAAAGCAGTGCGACACAAACAACACATAATTACACTTGGGATAAACAAACGTACAGTCAATAACACAATAGTTCTGATGTTGGTGTGTTTCCTTAATCATATTTGTTTTAAGCAGCTCACTTCCGATGCTCATCACAGGCTCTGCCTGCTTGGATGTGACCTGTGAGGTCAGGGGGATGGAGAGCGTCATTCACTATTCACCACTAAACCTGTCTTTGTCTTCTCAGGGAGGAAACTATGAGCCCGCCTTGTGCTTTGGTACAGCAATATAAGATGACTTGATTCTCCCTTCAGTCTCTCTGCTTGTGTCTGTCTCACTGTCTCTCACTGGTAGGTCACTGTAAGATCCTAAAACAGACCCATGCAGACTGCTGCTCCATCCCTCCATCCCAGTTTTGTGGATGCGTAGTCTTGAGCCCTCCCTCCTCTCCAGTGTCTTTCCTCCTTCATTGCTCATTATCTCTACCACTGCATCCTCTGACATTAGATACATTGATGTCTACTGCAGATATACATCCTTTCAGAACCAGTGATATGCCTTCTCATTTTTCCTTTAGTCAGTTCCACCATAGTTTCAGCTGTGTTTTTGTTTTATAGTTACGTTTGTCCCCATGTTCAGACTTGCTACCCCACATGCTGGTCTGCCCAGATTGAATCTGAACTTTATGACATACCTATCATGGGAATTCCCTCATGTGCATGTTAAGATCTGCTGACTGATATGCTCTGAGTCCCTTATCTATCAATCAGTCAAATGTATTTATAAAGCCCTTTTTACATCAGCCGACGTCACAAGTGCTATACAGAAACCCAGCCTAAAACCCCAAACAGCAAGCAATGCAGATGTACTGTAGAAGCACGGAGGCTAGGAAAAACTCCCTAGAAAGGCAGGAACCTAGGAAGAAGTCGCTCTGGATATGAGCGTCTGCTAAATGACGTAAATGTAAATGTAAACCTAGAGAGGAACCAGTCTCTGAGGGGTGGCCAGTCCTCTTCTGGCTGTGCTGGGTGGAGATTATAACTGTACATGACAAAGATGTTCAAACGTTCATAGATGACCAGCAGGGTCAGATAATAATAATCACAGTGGTTGTAGAGGGTGCAACAGGTCAGCACCTAAGGAGTAAATGTCCCAGTTGGCTTTTCATAGCCGATCATTCAGAGTTAGACACAGCAGGTGTGGTAGAGAGTTGAAAACAGCAGGTCCGGGACAAGGTAGCACGTCTGGTGAACAGGTCAGGGTTCCATAGCCGCAGGCAGAACAGTTGAAACTGGAGCAGCAGCATGACCAGGTGGACTGGGGACAGCAAGGAGTCATCAGGCCATGTAGTCCTGAGGCATGGTCGTAGGGCTCAGGTCCTCTGAGAGAAGAGAGAGAGAATCAGAGGGAGCATACTTAAATTCACACAGGACACCGGATAAGACAGGAGAAATACTTCAGATATAACAGACTGACCCTAGCCCCCCCGACACATAAACTATTGCAGCATAAATACTGGAGGCTGAGACAGGAGGGGTCGGGAGACACTATGGCCCCGTTGATTACACCCCCGGACAGGGCCAACCAGGTAGGCTATAACCCCACCCACTTTGGGATATCTTCAATCACCAACTTACTACCCTGAGTCAAGGCCAAGTATAGACCACTAAGATATCCCCCACGGCACGAACCAGAGGGGGGCACCAACCCGGACAGGAAGATCACGTCAGAGACTCAACCCACGCAAGTGACGCACCCCTCCTAGGGACAGCATGGAAGAGCACCAGTAAGCCAGTGACTCAGCCCCCGTAATAGGGTTAGAGGCAGAGAATCCCAGTGGAGAGAGGGGAACCGGCCAGGCAGACAACAGGGGTGGTTCGTCGCTCCAGTGCCTTTCCGTTCACCTTCACACCCCTGGGCCAGACTACACTCAATCATAGGACCTACTGAAGAGATGAGTCTTCAATAAAGACTTAAAGGCCAAGACAGAGTCTGCCTCTCTCACATGGGTAGGCAGACCATTCCATAAAAATGGAGCTCTGTAGGAGAAAGCCCTGCCTCCAGCTGCTTGCATAGAAATTCTAGGGACAGTAAGGAGGCCTACGTCTTGTGACCGTAGCGTACGTGTGTACGGAAGGACCAAATCGGAAAGATGGGTAGGAGCAAGCCCATGTAATGCTTTGTAGGTTAGCAGTAAACCCACCCACTCCAATCCAATCTATTATGCTATTTCATACATAACTCTGACTCTCTTTCCTTTCCACAGGCACTCCAGGCCCCAGCCTGCCATGAGAACCTGGTGAAGGTCGGAGGGTACATTCTAGGGGAGTTTGGGAACTTGATAGCAGGAGATTCAAGGTCAAGGTTAGTAACCAATCAATGCCATATATTTCAGTGATCCACTGTTATTCTCAGTTTTAGACAGTGGAGGCTGCTGAGGGGAGGACGGCTCATAATAATGGGTGGAACGGAGTCAATGGAATGGTTTCAAACACGTGGTTTCCATGTGGTTGATTCCATTACATTGACTCCGTTCCAGCAATTACGAGCCGTCCTCCCCTCAGCAGCCTCCACTGGTTGGAGAAATGTACAGTCAATGATATCCTTTGGAGCTGAGGACAGACGTCACTCACTGTGTGTCATCCATTGTCCTTCTTGCTCTAACTCCTTAGTCCACTCATCCAGTTTGACCTGCTCCACTCCAAGTTTCACCTGTGCTCAGTGCCCACCCGGGCTTTGCTACTCTCAGCCTACATCAAGTTCATCAACCTGTTCCCTGAGGTGAAGGGCACCATCCAGGAGGTGTTGCGCTCAGACAGCCAGCTCCGCAATGCAGACGTTGAGCTACAGCAGCGTGCTGTGGAGTACCTGCGCCTCAGCTGCATCGCCAGCACTGACATACTGGTCGGTGACATTCCACCCTGCCTTTGTGCCATTATAAGCTTGATTGATTGCATTTATTAGGTAATTAAAAGTAGTAGTATGCTCCAGCTGGAGACATTACATTCTTTAAAAATTAACTAGCATAAAAAAACAGCCTGAATGCTTATTTCCATTGTGGTTCTCTATGGCAGTGAGCTAGCAGGTGGACAGATTGACACTTTTACATTTAATGCAATTAAAAACAACCGTTTTATATTACACTTAGCTGTTTGGTTTTTAGTTGTTCAGAATACAACCCACAGGAAATCTTTGTTGGTAGAAAGACTGTAATTCAGAAAAGGACACTGTAGAGCCTCCAGTTCCTCCACCACAGGTCATGCTTTTAATTCCCCATTCATTCTGTGCTCCCCTCAAGGCCACGGTGTTGGAGGAGATGCCTCCCTTCCCTGAGAGGGAGTCCTCTATACTGGCCAAACTCAAGAGGAAGAAGGGACCAGGAAACCTGCATCCCGATTTGGATGAGAACCGCAAAGAACGCAGTGTCAATGGGGGTACTGCAGACCATAGCAGCACTACCTCAAATGCCAAGGTATTACTGTTGTTATGTGTTGTTTACTTATTAGAGCCTCCTATTCCTCTCCTCTCAGGTGTGTACATTTCCTATTTTTCTGTCCTGGTGTTTTCTGCTCTCTTTTCAGTAACTCTCCTCAGCTCTCTCGTTCTGTCCTGCCTTCACTGTTTCCTCCTCTGTTCATTAGAGCTCTCCTCTCTTGTTTGTTGGGGATCTTCTGGCCCCCGCCTCAACCGCACCCCCACCAACCGGCCACGTCCGGTCTCCTCTTCCTTTGTGTGAGCTTGATTACTTAGCAGTATCTATTCTTAGGTTTTTACAGTTTATTTTATTTTTATTGTTGAGTCCTAATAATTATAGATCCTCTCACAGAGGTTTGTTTTGTTTTGCATGGTAGGTGTGTGTTGCACTGCTCTGTACTTTCATCAGCGTAAGACCAATTGGAGCGGTTGATTGGTTCAGATCTTGAACTTCCGAAGTGAAGTAATTGTGACCGTTACCTCTCCTAAGGTGGCCACGTCCCCCACTCCCTCCACAGACCTGCTTGGCCTGGGCAGCACCATCGCTACACAAAACTCTGCCCCTCGTGCCTCCAAGGGGGCAAGCCTGCTGGTGGATGTCTTCTCTGGAAACATAGCAGCCTTTCCTGTAGAGACACCAGTGTCAGTGGGGCCTGTTGCAGATGAGAACTTCTCCAGGTAAGAAAGAGTGTGTCAGTGGGTCAAATATCAGAGGGAGGGAGGGGCTTTTTAACTGCATTGATCCGTCACGGAGCTTACTAAAACCTGGTGTGAATGTGCTCCTCTCGCCCTTTACATTCTCGCTGTGCGTCTCACTCATGGCTTCAGTTTCCTGCCGAATACTCCACAAGTAGCATATGCCAACGCTACTCTGCCCACTGCAGAGGAACCTGAAGACAAGTAAGAGACGTCATCAGTGGAGTCTGTTCAAAACACTTGCATGCTCACAGCAGATTGCGCTGGTGAAAGGGACATTAGTTACATCCCTACTGTACGCTGGGGGACTCTTGGCATATTGGTTGGAATCCAATCCTGGGAGTCAATACAGTACATTAAGCCCAAGATACCAGATATGAGATGCTTACCACTTGCCCCATTCCCTTCCAGGTTTGTTTGCAAGAACAATGGTGTCCTGTACGAGAACCAGCTCCTCCAGATCGGCCTGAAGTCTGAATTCAGACAGAATCTGGGTGAGTACGCCTCAGCAAAATACATATGCACCTAAGTGTGATTATGGTCATGGTTTAACCCTTAGATCTTAAGTTTAATTAAGTCTCTTTTTTTCCAATATACAGGTCGGATGTATGTGTTCTTTGGTAACAAGACATCAACCCAGTTCATGAATTTCGCTGCCTCTGTGGTCTGCCAAGATACTCTGCAGGCTCATATCCTTTACTAGAAGCTATTATGTTATTTTCAAAAATAATTTCCGTATGCTGTTTTAATAAATCCCTCCCAGTTTATATTATTTATTGTCTAGGGGTGGCCATTTACTGCCCCCTATTGTGCCTTTTTCTTAACTGTTTCCCTACAACTGAATGTCCATGCCAAGCCTGCAGACCCCACTGTGGACGGGGGTGCACAACTCCAGCAGATACTCAACATTGAGTGTGTGTCTGACTTTGTGGATGCACCAGTGCTCAACATTCAGTTTAGGTAAGAACTTATTTTCCTCCTTTTATGTGCTTATACATTGCATATCGGAGTGTGTGTTTCAGGGTGCAAATATTTGCTAGATTGGTGATAAATGTTTGCATGAGTGTTGTTGGAAATGCTACTGTATCGGTTTCCCAGTTATTTAGCGTTGTTTTACTCCCGTTTCTACCCACAGGTACGGGGGAACTCTCCAGAACATTGCTGTTAAACTGCCTATTACTTTAAACAAGTTCTTCCAGCCTACAGAGATGACATCGCAGAACTTCTTTCAGCGCTGGAAACAACTTGGAGCGTAAGGAAACATATATCTCTGCTATATACTTGGTCATATATATAGATGTTTATTTAATTTAACTAGGCAAATTCTTATTTACAATGACGGCCTAGGAACAGTGGGTTAACTTCCTTGTTCAGGGGCAGAACAAAATATTTTTACCTTGTTAACTTGGGGATTCTATCCACCAACCTTTCAGTTACTGGCCCAGTGCTCTAATCAGTTGTCTACCTGCCGCCCCAAAAAATATCATGTTTTTCTCTCTTTTGATATGGACACAATATTCCCCTCTGACAATGTGCCAGTTTACTCTTCCTTGTATTCCGAGGACACAAAAGGGTTCATTCATTCAGATTGTCCTGCATGTGTAAATATTAACATAAATAGTGTGTACTGTCTCCCACTGTATATTTTAAATGTGAATGAAATGCCAACAGAATAGGTACACAGTGTCTTGTGAAATTGTTCCATTAGAGCTTGAGCAACATTGCCAAGAGAAATAGATAAATGTTTCCCTAGGAGTGTGTAAAGTCTGTGGTGACCAATTAATAATTCACTGGTATTCCAGAAAGCGCTTCTACCAAATATTGATTTATGTAGGTGGTATAGGTCAGTGAAATACATCTTAGTCTAATGCATTTGAATTAAATGCAACTAAATGTGAAAATTGTGCAACGACGTCAACATGTTCAAAATTTGTATCTATTTTCCATCATTCAGCAACAAGGTGAAACTTAGTGTAGTTACACATCCTTAACAGCTGAAGGTGAAGCTGCTAGCTGCTAGCCACTAAAATGGCGCGGGAAGAAATGGCAACAGTTTTACGGGCGCCCAACCAATTGTGCTATTATGTGTTTTTTTCCCCCACGTTATTTGTAACTTATTTTGTACATAATGTTTCTGCCACCGTATCTTACGGCAAAAAAGAGATTCTGGATATCAGGACAGCGATCACTCACCTCGGATTAGACAAAGATTTTTTATTCAACAAACAAGACGCACAAGACATTCTCCAAACGCCCGGCAGGGCTGACATCCCCGTTATTTGCAAGAGGAAGCGATGCAGGTAAAGAAGACAAAGAGCCGGATGCCTGGTCAGGACCCGGAAAAGGCGAGTGGGAAAGCTGCCGTTACTGTAAATACTACTCGCCAACGTGCAATCATTGGACAATAAACTAGATGAGGTACGATCACGAATATCCTACCAATGGGACATCAAAAACTGTAATATCCTATGTTTCACGGAATCGTGGCTGAATGACGACATGGATATTCAGCTAGCGGGATATAGTCTGTGCATATTTGTAAACAACAGCTGGTGCACGAAATCTAAGGAAGTCTCTAGATTTTGCTTGCCTGAAGTAGAGTATATTGTGATATATTGCAGGCCATACTACTTGCCTAGAGTTTTCAGCTGTACTTTTCGTGGCTGTTTATTTACCACCACAGACAGATGGTGGCACTAAGACCGCACTCAGTCAGCTGTATAAGGAAATAAGCAAACAGGAAACCACTCACCCAGAGGCAGTGCTCCTAGTGGCCGGAGACTTTAATGCAGGGAAACCTAAATCAGTTCTACCAAATTTCCATCAACATGTTAAATGTGCAACCGGAGGGAAACAAATTCTAGATCACCTGTACTCCACACACAGAGACGCGTACAAAGCTCTCCCTCGCCCTCCATTTGGTAAATCCGACCACAACTCTATCCTCCTGATTCCTACTTACAAGCAAAAATGAAAGCAGGAAGCACCAGTGACTCGGTCTATAAAAAAGTGGTCAGATGAAGCAGATGCTAAACTACAGGACTGCTTTGCTATCACAGACCGGAACATGTTCCGGGATTCTTCCGATGGCATTGAGGAGTACACCACATCAGTCACTGGCTTGATCAATAAGTGCATCGAGGATGTTGTCCCCACAGTTGACTGTACGTACATACTCCAACCAGAAGCCATGGATTACAGGCAACATTCGCGCTGAGCTGAAGGGTAGAGCTGCCGCTTTCAAGGTGCGGGACTTTAACCCGGAAGCTTACAAGAAATCCTGCTATGCCCTGCGACGAACCATCAAACAGGCAAAGTGTCAATACAGGGCTAAGATTGAATCATACTACACCGGCTCCGACGCTCGTCTTGTGTGGCAGGGCTTGCAAACTATTACAGACTACAAAGGGAAGCACAGCCGCGAGCTGCCCAGTGACACGAGCCTACCAGACGAGCTAAATCACTTCTATGCTCGCTTCGAGGCAAGCAACACTGAGGCATGCATGAGAGCATCAGCTCTTCCGGACGACTGTGTGATCACGTTCTCCGTAGCTGACGTGAGTAAGACCTTTTTAAACAGGTCAACATACACAAGGCTGCGGGGCCAGACGGATTACCAAGGACGTGTGCTCCGGGCATGTGCTGACCAACTGGCAGGTCTCTTCACTAACATTTTCAACATGTCCCTGATTTTGAGTCTGTAATACCAACATGTTTCAAGCAGACCACCATAGTCCCTGTGCCCAAGACAAAGGCAACCTGCCTAAATGACTACAGATCCGTAGCTCTCACGTCCGTAGCCATGAAGTGCTTTGAAAGGTTGGTAATGGCTCACATCAACACCATTATCCCAGAAACCATAGACCCACTCCAATTTGCATACCGCCAAAACAGATCCACAGATGACGCAATCTCTATTGCACTCCACACTCCCCTTTCCCACCTGGACAAAAGGAACACTTATGTGAGAATGCTATTCATTGACTACAGCTCAGCGTTCAACACCATAGTACCCTCAAAGCTCATCACTAAGCTAAGGATCCTGGGACTAAACACCTCCCTCTGCAACTGGATCCTGGACTTCCTGACGGGCCGCCCCCAGGTGGTAAGGGTAGGTAGCAACACATCTGCCACGCTGATCTTCAACACTGGAGCTCCCCAGGGGTGCGTGCTCAGTCGCCTCCTGTACTCCCTGTTCACCCATGACTGCATGGCCAGGCATGACTCCAACACCATCATTAAGTTTGCAAACGACACTACAGTGGTAGGCCTGATCACCGACAACGACGAGACAGCCTATAGGGAGGAGGCCAGAGACCTGGCCGGGTGGTGCCAGAATAACAACCTATCCCTCAACGTAACCAAGACTAAGGATATTATTGTGGACTACAGGAAAAGGAGGACCGAGCACGCCCCCATTCTCATCGACGGGGCTGTAGTAGAGTAGGTTGAGACCTTCAAGTTCCTCGGTGTCCACGTCAACAAAATACTAGAATGGTCCAAACACACCAAGACAGTTGTGAAAAGGGGACGACAAAGCCTATTCCCCCTCAAGAAACTAAAAAGATTTGCCATGGGTCCTGAGATCCTCAAAAGGTTCTACAGCTGCAACATCGAGAGCATCTTGACTGGTTGCATCACTGCCTGGTACGGCAATTGCTCGGCCTCTGACCGCAAGGCACTACAGAGGGTAGTGCGCACGGCGCAGTACATCACTGGGGCTAAGCTGCCTACCATCCAGGACCTCTACACCAGGCGGCGTCAGAGGAAGGCCCTAAAAATTGTCAAAGACCCCGGCCACCCCAGTCATAGACTGTTCTCTCTACTACCGCATGGCAAGCGGTAGTGGAGTGGCAAGCTGTAGTGGAGTGCCAAGTCTAGGACAAAAAGGCTTCTCAACAGTTTTTACCGCCAAGCCATAAGACTCCTGAACAGGTAATCAAATGGCTCTTCGGACCATTTGCATTGTTTGCGCTGCTGCTACTCTGTTTATCATATACGCATAGTCACTTTAACTATACATTCATGTACATACTACCTCAATTGGGCCGACAAACCAGTGCTCCCGCACATTGGCTAACCGGGCAATCTGCATTGTGTCCCACCCGCCAACCCCTCTTTTAGGCTACTGCTACTCTCTGTTCATCATATATACATAGTCACTTTAACCATATCTACATGTACATACCGGTTAGTCAGGCTGATTGAGGTAGTATCTGTATGTAGCCTCGCTACTGTATATAGCCTGTCTTTTTACTGTTGTTTTATTTCTTTACCTACCTATTGTTCACCTAATACCTTTTTTGCACTATTGGTTAGAGCCTGTAAGTAAGCATTTCACTGTAAGGTCTACCTACACCTGTTGTATTCAGCGCACGTGACAAACTTTGATTAGACTGACTTTCTCTACCCACAGCCCTCAGCAAGAGGTACAAACTATCTTCAAAGCAAGGCATTCCATGGACACAGAGGTTACCAAAGCAAAGGTGAGATGAACTGAACTGATCCTTTTATGATTAGAATTGCAATGGAGATTTTGTCTTGACTTGTTGGTTGCCTAGTAGCAGCACTTCAGCCTTTTCTTTATTCAAAATGTATACCTGATCAGTATATTTTTGTTGTTGATAGAAATGTTTGGGGTTTTAGGCTGGGTTTCTGTACAGCACTTTGTGTCATTGGCTGATGTGAAAAGGGCTTTATAAATACATCAAATGTTATTTGTCACATACACATGGTTAGCAGATGTTAATGCGAGTGTTGCGAAATGCTTGTGCTTCTAGTTCCAACCATGCAGTAATATCTAACAAGTAATCTAACAATTTCACAACTACCTTATACACACAAGTGTAAAGGAACGAATAAGAATATGTACATAAAAATATATGGATGAGCGATGGCCGAACGGCATAGGCAAGATGCGGTAGATGGTATAGAGTACAGTATATACATATGAGATGAGTAATGTAGGGTATGTAAACATTATTTTAAAGTGGCTAGTGATACATTTTATTACTGACTTTAATAATTAAAAATTGGATGTATGTTGGCAGCAGCCACTCAATGTTAGTGATGGCTGTTCAACAGTCTGATGGCCTTGAGATAGAAGCTGTTTTTCAGTCTCTCGGTCCCAGCTTTAAGGCATCTGTACTGACCTCGCCTTCTGGATGATAGCGGGGTGAACAGGCAGTGGCTCGGGTGGTTGTTGTCCTTGATGATCTTTTTGGCCTTCCTGTGACATCGGGTGGTGTAGGTGTCCTGGAGGGCAGGTAGTTTTCCCCCGCTGATGCGTTGTGCAGACCTTACTACCCTCTGGAGAGCCTTACGGTTGTGGGTGGAGCAGTTGCCATACCAGGCGGTGATACAGCCCGACAGGATGCTCTCGATTGTGCATCTGTAAAAGTTTGAGTGTTTCGTTGACAAGCCAAATTTATTCAGCCTCCTGAGGTTGAGTGTGAGGTTAATTTCCTGACACCACACTCTGAGGGCCCTCACCTCCTCTCTGTAGGCCTGTCTCGTCATTGTTGGTAATCAAGCCTACTACTGTTGTGACGTCTGCAAACTTGATGATTGAGTTGGAGGAGTGCATGGCCACGCAGTCATGGGTAAACAGGGAGTACAGGAGAGGGCTGAGAACACACCCTTGTGGGGCCCCAGTGTTGAGGATCAGTGGGGTGGAGATGTTGTTTCCTACCCTCACCACCTGAGGGTGGCCCGTCAGGAAATCCAAGACCCAGTTGCACAGGGCGGGGTCGAGACCCAGGGTCTCAAGCTTAATGACGAGTTTGGAGGGTACTATGGTGTTAAATGCTGAGCTGTAGTCGATGAACAGCATTCTTACATAGGTATTCCCCTTGCCCAGATGGGTTAGGGCTAGAGGTCGACCGATTAATCGGAATGACCGATTTTAATTAGGGCCGATTTCAAGTTTTCATAACAACCAGTATTTTTGGCCACCGATTTGCCCCAAAAAAACCCCAAAACATTTATTTATTTATTTTTAGCACCTTTATTTAACTAGGGAAGTCAGATTAAGAACACATTCTTATTTTCAATGACAGCCTAGGAACGGGGGTTAACTGCCTTGTTCAGGGGGGATTCGGGGATTCGTTTTTGCAGCCTTCTGGTTACTAGTCCAACGCTCTAACCACCTGCCTTACATTGCACTCCACGAGGAGCCTGCATGGCAGGCTGACTACCTGTTACGTGAGGGCAGCAAGAAGCCAAGGTAAGTTGCTAGCTTGCATTAAACTTATCTTATAAAAAATAATCATAACATAATCACTAGTTAACTATGGTTGATGATATTACTAGTTTATCTAACGTGTCCTGCGTTGCATGTAATCGATGCGGTGCCTGTTAATTTCTCATCGAATCACAGCCTACTTCGACAAACGGGTGATTTGACAAGCGCATTTGCGAAAAAAGCACTGTCGTTGCACCAATGTACCTAACCATAAACATGCCTTTCTTTAAAATCACTACACAAGTATATATTTTTAAACCTGCATATTTAGTTACTATTGCCTGCTAACATGAAATTGTGTCACTGCTCTTGCGTTCATTGCCTGGCTCGTTGCGAACTAATTTGCCAGAATTTTACGTAATTATGACATAACATTGAAGGTTGTGCAATGTAACAAGAATATTTAGACTTAGGGATGCCACCCGTTAGATAAAATACGGACCGGTTCCGTATTTCACAGAAAGAAAAAAACGTTTTGTTTTCGAGATGATAGTTTCCGGATTCTACCATATTAATGACCTAAGGCTCGTATTTCTGTGTGTTTATTATATTATAATTACGTCTATGATTTGATAGAGCAGTCTAACTGAGCGGTGGTAGGCACCAGCATGCTTGTAAGCATTCATTAAAACAACACTTTACTGCGTTTTGCCAGCAGCTTTTGCAATGCATTGCTCTGTTTATGACTTCAAGCATGTCAACTCCCAAGATTAGGCTGGTGTAATCGATGTGAAATGGCTAGCTAGTTAGCGGGTGCGTGCTAATAGCGTTTCAAACGTCACTCGCTCTGAGACTTGGAGTAGTTGTTCCCCTTCCTCTACATGGGTAACGCTGCATCGAGGGTGGCTGTTGTCGATGTGTTTCTGGTTTGAGCCCAGGTAGGAGCGAGGAGAGGGACGGAAGCTATACTGTTACACTGGCAATACTAAAGTGCCTATAAGAAAATCCAATAGTCAAAGGTATATGAAATACAAATTGTATAGGGAGAAATAGTCCTATAATAACTACAACCTAAAACTTCTTACCTGGGAATATTGAAGACTCATGTTAGAAGGAACCACCAGCTTTCATATGTTCCCATGTTTTGAGCAAGGCACTTAAACGTTAGCTTTCTTACATGGCACATATTGCACTTTTACTTTCTCCAACACTTTGTTTTTGCATTATTTAAACCAAATTGAACGTTTCATTATGTTTTAGGCTAAATTGATTTTATTGATGTATTATATTAAGTTAAAATAAGTGTTCATTCAGTATTGTTGTAATTGTCATTATTACAAATAAATAAAAAAATTGTCCGATTTAATCGGTATCGGCTTTTTGTGGCCCTCCAATAATCGGTACCGGCGGTGAAAAATCATAATCGGTCGACCTCTAGTTAGGGCAGTGTGATTGCAATTGCGTCATCTGTGGACCTATTGGGGCGGTAAGCAAATTAGTAACAACATAGGAAGCATCACTACTCTGTACGGTTCTGACTTCGAATATTTGATTGATTGAAAGACGGAAGTGAAGAAACTGCCTAAAGGTCACCCTGACTTCACTAGCAAAACTAATTAACATGCTGACCACACCTCCTACAAGGTGTTGAGCGTTGCAAAACAATGTGCACGGGCACGTCAACGAGCATCTGCGTAGCTAGGCGCTAAAATTGAACTTGGTTCTATTTTGGACGCTTGACGCGCTGCAAGTCCCGCCTGTCCCATCATTGGTTTTCAGGAGCATATACACACGTGGGTGATTGAAAGCTGAACTGAGGTCCACACTAGTCCAGTTGGTGGTAATGCACCTTAAAGTTGGTTGCCAACCACCATATGAAGTCTACTGAAGGAGGAGCGATTACTAGAAACTAACTAGGTTTCTACTTTTATCTGTGGATGAATTGTCTGAGTAGAGGACACACAATTTTGTGTGACTCAAAATTCTACAAAGATCCAGGGAAAAAAAGGATCTTGTGCAATTTCATGTAAAATAACAATATCCCAGGACAAATTAGCTAGCAACAGCAAGCTAGCTAGCTAAATGTCCATGAATGTTTAATGTGTTTTGACCTGTTCCCAATTTAATATAGTTGGTTCAGAGTTCATTTTGATATTTCAACCTGCCTGTCCTGATCGCGTCTGGTGTGAGTTGACAAAATCAATATGTGCACGATGACGCATGTGCTCACCCGGTCTAGTCAGCATGTTGGGCTGTGTTGTCGATAGTCTTAACCTTGATCTGCTGTCTGTTTTTGTTTTCCAGATAATGGGGTTTGGTGCTGCTTTGCTGGATGGGGTAGATCCAAACCCCTCCAACTTTGTGGGCGCTGGTGTCATCCATACAAAGACCACCCAGGTTGGCTGCCTCTTGAGACTGGAGCCTAATACTCAAGCACAGGTATGTAGCCCTCACCTCCCTCCAGTGAAAATTACTCTCCACCCCAGGACCCTGTCACCAACTCTTTCCTCTTTCTTACATGGTGGTTGAAAGGAGTTTTCAATATCCAGACAATATATTTGACCCACCTATTTAACCCCTCTCTCCTTTATTTTTTCAGATGTACCGCTTAACACTAAGAACAAGCAGAGATACTGTGTCACAGCGCCTGTGTGATCTGCTCTCAGAACAATTCTGAACTGTTTCCAGATCAGGTCTTCTTACCTGGTATACCACAGAGCTGTACAAGCTCCCCCTGCCACTTGTGAAGACACCACATGGTTCATAACAAACAGGTCACACTTATCCTTCCCGTCTGTCTCATTTAAATTGGAATTGATACAGTGTACAGTGTAAATTCTTTTTTATTTGACTTATTATAAATATCAAATGACTTTTTCACTCACTTTACTAATATTTCACTGCGTTAAATCTGTTTTATGTCCATGTATTCACAGAATATTTACGGCTGTGCTTTTGTTGTGGAAAAGGCTTAGTCCTCTCCCTGTACTTTAAAGACATATTGACTGGAAGAATTGGAGTTCAGGGGGACTGGCAAGAAAATTTCTTAATTGTCCTACCCTCTTCTCCAACTGAGTAATGATAGTCCATAGATGTGCCTATTTTGTGTTTCAGATACAGGGTTACTGTTACAAAAGCATACATGAAAAGATGTCATCTTTTTTATTTCTAAGGACGGCAGCTGTCTTCTCTGCTCTTGTCTTGCCTGGAAACAAGCCCTGTCCCTGAACACATTATGACCCTATTGCAAACCCTAGCCATTGTGTATGATTTTTTTTTTTTGGTGTATGGAGGTGAGAATTTAAATTGCAGCAGTCATTATGTAGATATTTCTGGCTGGTCTTAACAGTCAGGTAAAGGGAATGTTATGAGAAATCCTCTTGTTAGTCGTGTGTGTGTGTGTGTGTGTGTGTGCGCTTATGTTAAAAAACAAACCACTAAGGAATGAAGTGCTGTCCTTATTTTCAGATATGCATACAATTGTGTGTCCAACCAAAGTTATCTGTCCCAAATCAGGGGGTTATTGGTATCTAATATGTCTCCAGGACATGTATCTAATGAAATCATTTTTTTTATTGTTCAATTGACACTGGCTGGAATACGGTTTTAACCAATCGGGATTAGACCCACCCATTGTATAATGATAGATATTACACAACCATACCAGCATCCGTCACCACTACGGAACCCTTCTAGAACAAAGGCTGGAACTCTTCTATGTATTATTTATTTCATTGGTTAATAGGATATTTACACAGTTGGCTTAGGTTTTAGGTTGTTGATAGTGTACCATCAGAACATTCACCAGGTTATTTTATATTTTTGCAATTGAAATGGTAGAGTGCTATATATAAAATACATTCAGCCATTAGGTATGCATAACCCAGCTTCTTCTATATGCCAGAGAGAGCACTTTTATGCTCATAAAATAGGTGGTCGGTGTGTCTGAAAGTGTTAAACTTAAACAAGACAATCAATTACAAACTCTGGACATGTTGATGGTTTCGATGATTATCAGAATTACGAATGTATTCTTGTTTTTGGTAAACGGGGTATAGGACCCTAAACTTATCCTTGATGGCAAAACAGAAATCTTTCCTGCAGCACATGGTGGCTTATTATCTTTTGTCCTCTAGCGAGTACTCTTCACACAGCAGTTGAATGATGGTTCAGGAAAGGAGCTGAGTTTCAGGGTTAGTCCTATGCTTGTACACTTGGAAAATGTTGAATGAAACTTGACTAATAGTGGAATATGTGATGGCCACAATTACTTCTGTGATGTGTAGGGAGGAGCAGTTTTGTTTAATGCATAGATATTTACCCTGAATCAATAATATGATTCCGATGAAATTATGTCGTAACTGGGCAAAATGTCTTCATTGAGTGTAACTATAAGTTGTTACCCTACTATTACCCTCAGGATAACTTGTCAAGATTCCGTTAAGCCCCAGCCGGACCTAGGCTTTTAGCCACACCCATCTGTGGGTCGTGGTTCCTCTCTGGTCCCCATTTACTCAATGGCACCACTCCTGTTTGTTAAACAGTGCTTACCCAATAGCACAATGCCAAAAGTTGGACAGCAATCAGCTACCTCTGATTAAACTTTAACAATCTGTCTTTTCTATCACAGCTGTAGAATCAAACAGGACGGGAAGCCCACAGGAACATGTCAGACGTGTCCACTACATGTGTTTCTCAATAGCACATGATACGATCCACAAGCACACATGTTGAAATGCAGTATAAGCTTACTTGCACATAAAATACTTGTGGCTGTAGACCTACTTGGGCACAATCTTATATTTGCTCCCATAAAAAATACATTAAAGGCCCAGTGCAGTCAAAAATGTGATATTTCTGTGTTTTAAATACACTGAGTGTACAAAACATTGCACCCCCCTTTTGCCCTCAGAACAGCCTCAATTTGTAAGGGCATGGACTCTACAAGGTGTCGAAGGCGGTCCACAGGGATACTGGCCCATGTTGACTCATACTTCCCACAGTTGTCAATTTGGCTGTGAAAAACCCAGCAGCGTTGCAGTTGTTGACACAAACCGGTGGGCCTGGCACCTATAACCATCCCCCATTTAAAGGCAGTTCAATATTTTGTCTTGCCCATTCACCCTTTGAATGGCGCACATACACAATCCATGTCTGAAGGTGTACAAATCCTTCTACATTGATTTAAAGTGGATTTAACAAGTGAACTCAATAAGTGATCAAAGTTTTCTCCTGGATTCACCTGGTCAGTCTGTCATAGAAAGAGCAGGTGTCTCTATTTTGTACACTCAGTGTATATTTCTGCGTTATGAGGTTGGAATAATACTGAAATTGTGAAAATGATGATGCCCTTTTAGTTTAAGAGCGGTTTAAAAAAGACCACCTGAAATTTCAGCCTGTTTTGGTGGGATGGAGTTTTGGCCTTCGATGGTGATATCATGCGGTAAATTACACTGAACAAAAATATAAATGCAACATGCAACAATTTCCGAGATTTTACTGAGATACAGTTCGTATAAGGAAATCAGTCAAATCAGTCAATTCACTAATGAATTCATTAGGCCCTAGCCTATGGATTTCATATGACTGGGAATAGAGAAATACATCTGTTTTTGGTCACTGATACCTTTAAAAAAAAAAGTAGGGCTTGGATCAGAAACCCATTCAGTATCTGGCGTGAACACCATTTGACTCATGCAGCGCGACAATTCTCTTTCGCATAGAGTTGATCAGGCTGTTGGTTGTGGCCTGTGGAAGGTTGTCCCACTCCTCGTCAATGGCTGTGTGAAGTTGCGGCATATTGGCAGGAACTGGAACATGCTGTCGTACACGTCGATCCAGAGCCTCCCAAACGTGTTCAATGGGCCGTGCATTATCATGCTGAAACATGAGGTGATAGCGGCGGATGAATGGCAGGACAATGGGCCTCAGGATCTCATCACGGTATCTCTGTGCATTCATATTGCCATCGATATCATACAATTGTGTTTGTTGGCCATAGCTTATGTCTGCCCAAACCATAACCCCGCCGCCACCATGGGCACTCTTCACAATGTTGACATCAGCAAACCACTCCCCAACACAATGCCATACACGCTGTCTGCTATCTGCCTTGTACAGTTGAAACTGGTGTCATGACGTTGGCCTGTGGGTAAGGTTTATGACCCCCCCATAAATACCTTCTCCCTTCCCCTCTCTCTCTGACCCTACTGAAGGACTGGAATAGCCTGTGTTAAATATAGAGAGTCTGGGAACATCAAACAAATAGGGAAAGGAACCATCTTTTGTTAATAAAACCAGTTGGAAATATGCTTGATAACGTAATGAGTATGTATGTCAGTTCATTGTTATCTGAGACATTATGATTGATGGCAGGACGACAAACTGTACCGGAGAAAGTATACACCCTCTAGTTATCAGAGTCACATGGAATTGTTATGCAATTGAAATGTTTGATATTGAAATTGTTTGTTAGGAGATTAAATGTAATTTTAGCTTCCAAATGAGAGAATTGGGTTTTCATAGGGAAAGTGCCCTGCCGATCAGTGGCCAACCCTGTGAAGAGACATGGGGTTATAAACGATGAAACCCCTCCTTTCCCCCTCTCCACTATATAAGTCTTTGACGAAAAGACATTCAGGGGTTCCAGTACGTGAGGACTGCAGCCTCTACGTTATAAGGACAGACACATATCAAGAACAGAACTAAGCCAACCTCGGCGTGAGCTATGGTATGAACTGGTATGAACTTTGAGCTTATTCACTACAGAAGTGATACTTCCTAGCCGTTGAGTTAGCCGCTGCTAACGTGGGCTAGGAAAGGACGGACGACGGATCCAGTCTAACAACCAGACGAAGATACCACCACGTATCCATTACCACTACAGGAAGATCTGTTGGCCAACCACGGCCAGCATCTACGACCAATCTACCGAAGCGCAGCTCAGAGTAAATATTTATTGCATTTTCCTTTTCCAAATGGGCGGTAATTTAGAATGCATAAGATAATGTATTTACGATAGCATAGCTGCTGTTTCTGTGTTCCTAAATCTTCCCGCTCTTTCATTCAAGCCCAACCCCCTTCCTTTGTGTAACCAGCCATGATACAGGCTCAGTCCACCAGGACGTTTTCTGTATGACATATGTATTCTGTGTATTTGTAATTCTGTGTGATTAGTTAGGTATTTAGTAAATAAATAATTAAACCCAATTTTGTATTGCTGATTCAACTTGTTAGCCAGGGTTCGTGAAGATAACCAAGAATTTATAACTTTCATGATGAGACTGAAAATAAGATAAGATTGACTGCTATCGATGTAAAATATTACTAAGTATTTTAAGAGTTTATTCAGAAGATAACAGCTCTATAAACGTTCTTCTGTGGTGCCCCGACTTTCTAGTTAATTACATTTACCTGATTAGATTAATCAGGTAATATTAATTACAGAGAAATAATTTTATAAGTTAGCATGTCATATCACTTAATCCGGCATAGCCAAAGACACGACACTGGGATTCATCCTTGAAGAGCACACTTCTTCAGTGTACCAGTGGCCATCGCAGGTGAGAATTTGCCAACCGACATCGGTTACGACACTGAACTGCATTCAGGTCAAGACCCTGGTGAGGATGACGAGCAGACAGATAAGCTTACCTGAGACAGTTTGTGCAGAACTTCTTTGGTTGTGCAAACCCACAGTTTCATCAGCTGTCCGGGTGGCTGGTCTCAGATGATCCTGCAGGTGAAGGATGTGGAGGTCCTAGACTTGCGTGGTTACATGGGTTTTGCGGTTGTGAGGCCGGTTGGACGTACTGCCAAATTCTCTAAAACTATGTTGGAGGTGGCTTATTGTTGAGAAGTGAACATTCAATTCTCTGGCAACAGCTCTGGTGGACATCCCTGCAGTCAGCATGCCAATTGCACACACTCTCCAAACTTTAGACATCTATGGCATTGTGTGACAAAACTGCACATTTTAGTGTGACTTTATTGTCCCCAGCAATAGGTATACTTCTTGATATGCCACACCTGTCAGGTGGATGGATTATCTTGGCAAAGGAGAAATGCTCACTAACAGGGATGTAAACAAATTTGTGCCTACATTTTGAGAGAAAAATGTTTTCTGAACATGTGGAAAATGTATGGGATATTTTATTTCAGCTTATGAAACATGGGACCAAGACTTGTTGCATTTTTATATTTTTGTTCAGTATAGGTAATCCACCAAAGTTTAGAACGCTTTTAAAACATGGAAGCCAATCGCTGAAACTATGGATACAACTTTTTTTGCCAGTGGGGGAGGCTGCCATGCAGATTATATTTGTTTTGGCCGCCTACAGACATCTTTATTTGTTTGCTAATACAGGACTGGTAATGGCCCAGTGCATGGGCCATTACCAGTCCTGTATGTATTTGTATATGAATGGTTACCAGCATTTGGAGGCATGCAGAGGATTTGGAGGCATGCATGATTGATAATAGGTGGGAGGTCCAGTATAAATACAAACTCACTTCCTTGACAACAGCTCTGACTTCTGCAGAGGCCATATCCCAGTAACTGCTGTACGGCCACTGCAGACATCGGATTGACCACCTTTTATCCAGAGCAACTTAAAGCAGTGAGTGCATACTTTTTCGTATTGGTTCCCTGTGGGAGTCGAACCCAAACCCATAGCATTGCAAGCACCATGCTCTACCAACTGAGCCACATACATCATATCATCACAAACCACTTGATGTGTCAGTGTACTCAATTACTGTATTGTGCATTGTTTTTCTTCACGGTGATGGAGAAATCCCACTAGAAATCCCCATATTAGCATGTTTCTGTAAGCTGATACATCATGACAAAATACACACCATATTACTGTCCTGCTGATGTGCCTGGACCTTGTAGGCTAACTGATCCAATTGGTTGACCAATAAGTCAGGCAAGATGCAGTTATTTCGAAATGAATATGTATTCAAAACGCCAGCCTATTGAGCGGTTATTAAAATGTTATTTACATTTCTTAATTTAACCCTTATTTTACCAGGTAAATTGACTGAGAACGCATTCTCATTTACAGCAACGACCTGGGAAATAGTTACAGGGGAGAGGAGGGTGGATGAATGAGACAAATGTAAACTGGGGATGATCAGGTGACCATGATGGTATGAGGATTAGATTGGGAATTTAGCCAGGACACCGGGGTTAACACCCCTACTCTTACGATAAGTGCCATGGGATCTTTAGTGACCACAGAGAGTCAGGACACCCGTTTAACGTCCCATCCGAAAGACGGCACCCTACACAGGGCAATGTCCCCAATCACTGCCCTGGGGCATTGGGATATTTTTTTAGACCAGAGGAAAGGTTGCCTCCTACTGGCCCTCCAACATCAAATGACATAGGCACATGTCCTGTTTTGTTTCATGACAAAATATCTGCATAGTCCAACAGCCTAGGCTGGATTTTGCAACCATTTGGATGAGTTTGGGTGTATTCTTGACAGTTTAGAGAAGGTCCAGAAAGTTACATTAGCAGGCCACTCATATGGTGTAGGCATCATATGGTGTAGGCCTATTTTGGCAGGATGTAGCCCGTGTTAAGATAGGCCTACTTCAGGAAAATATTGGCTTTTCCTTCCAACTCCCCACCCGTTAATGCTGTAGCCTATTTTAAATTCAGCAAGCAACAGCAAACAAGTATCTTTCCTCCAATAGGCTATTAGTAGGCTAAGGAAAATAATTCAAAATAGGTATCCAACAAGCTTTTGTAGTCTGGCTTTTCCTGGGACTCCACAAGATTTAAAAGGAATATCCGTGGCAGCGGAGAGGCCAGGTGCCAATTGCGCAACCGAACAATGAAGACGGACTACATCTCGAGCCTATGGCCTAAATTAGAAGCGTATGCATATTAGCCCATAATTCATAAACTCAATTAGACTTAATACTGCAGGGGTTTTAGGCTGAGTTTCTGTAAGGCACTTTGTGACATCTGCTGATGTAATAAGGGCTTTATAAATAAATGTGATTGATTGATTTGAGTCATTATATCCAGTCAATTTACACAGTGAATGAAAAGAAAGTTTATGAAATCATAGATAGCCTACACTATGTGTGCTCCCAAGGTTGAGCTGATTGCGCTCCCTCCCAGTACCTGGGTACACAGATGGAGAAGCTACCCTATTGTTTAAGTTTTTTAGGGACAAGAAATGTTTCCTACCTAGGCTACAACAACACAATGTAATAATGAATGTTACTGTTTTCAAGCGATTACAAAACTGTAGTCTAGGCTGTAAACTGCAGTGAATGTGTGAGGGGCTATTCAAATGAGCCAGTTTACAATAATTGTGTATTCACTTGATAAAAATAATACATTCCTCATTGCACTGTGTTGTTGTAGCCCAGGTTTAATTATTTTATTTTCTGAAAAAGTAGGCCTAGGACTAATCAATAGTGAAGCTTTGAGTGCAGCCTGGAGGAACACCTACATATTTGTAATTTCATAATCTGTTAACTGTTATTTTTCTTGGACTTTGAAAGGTAAATGTTTAGCCTATAGTCCTTATATCTATCTAATGAATGGCTTAATATCTACATCATATTTAGCTTCTTACTTCGGCTACACATCACTAGCTACTCTCTTCCAACTGTTCCCGTGCCCAACAGGCTATAGGCTATGCAAGCCTTTCCGCAATAGGCATTCCTCTTCTCGTGAAATCCCAGGAAAAGCTATACGCTGCAAAACTTACAGGACATTTATTTTCATATTTTATTAATGCTATGCCTAATAGCCTATTTGGGGAAAGAAGCAGGCTTGCTCTTGCTAATTGCTGAATGTGGCCTATAGCATAGAAAATGCATGTTGGGGAAAGTTAAGGAAAGAAAGTGCATTGGTGTGATCACTTTTGTCCGGTTATGATGACATTGTTGCACTGATGCACTGCAAATATTTTGAACAAAAATATTAACACATTTGAAGTTTTGGTCCTGTTTAATGAGCTGAAATAAAATATCCCAGAAATTGAGCATTACTTCTTTGCCAAGATAATCCATCCACCTGACAGGTGGCATATCAAGAAGCTGATTTAAACAGCATGATCATTACACAGGTGCACCTTGTGCCGGGGCCAACCGGCCTCACAACTGCAGACCACGAGTAACCACGCCAGCCCAGGACCTTCACATGTGGCTTCTTCATATGTGGGATCGTCAAAGACCAGCCACCGCAGACGGCTGATGAAACTGGGTTTGCACAACCGAATAATTTCTGCACAAACTCTTAGAAACCATCTCAGGGAAGCTCATCTGTGTGCTCAATGTTCTCACCAGTCTTGACCTGACTTCAGGTCGGCATTGTAGCCGACTTCAGTGGGCAAATGCTCACTTTCGAGCGCCTCTGGCACATTGGAGAAGTGTGCTATTCATGAATGAATCCCGGTTTCAACTGTACAGATGGCAGACAGTGTGTATGGCGTCGTGTGGGAGAGCGGTTTGCTGATGTCAATGTTGTAAACAGAGCGCCCCATGGTGGCGGTGGGGTTATGGTAATGGCAAACAAGCTACGGACAACAAACACAATTGCATGTTATCAATGGCAATTTGAATGCGCAGAGATACCGGGATGAGATCCTGAGGCCTAATGAATTTATTTCAATTGATTGATTTCCTTATATGAACTATAACTCAGTAAAATCTTTTAAATTGTTGCATTTTACATGTTTGTTCAGTCTATAATTTCCCATGTCCAATATCACTTGGTTGAAGGAGTTTATCATTGTTTGTTAATGCTGTAACCTGATGTTATCCCAACTGAGCTTGAGAGAGAAAATCCCAGCAACATGCATATTCAACATTTCTAACCATCAATATGAGAACTCAAGATAGTTCATTGTAGCAATGAGACATATTTTACTTTTTTTCTTCCAACATTAGACTGTTGTTGTACCGTACGTACTGTATGTAAATGTAACCACATACAATTGAGGCAGAGAGGTTTCAACCCTCATTGTGTGAGGTCTCAGCCACATGACCCTTGCCCTGACTCCCACAATGCTCCAGGGGTAGGGGTGAGAGCTGTCTGTCGGTTGGACGGTCTACCCATCTGTTACAACTTACGTACGTGTTATATATTTTAAGCAAATGTTAGACTAATTTTGGCATTGTGGTTGTATGCTAATATTACTGTGAGATTATGCTTTTATTTTGCTCACCAAGTGTAATTCATGTGTAACTTGGAGGGCACCAATAAGCTACAAATATTTGCTGAAGAAAAGGTCTGACAAATATTGAAATATGGACACCCAGCGGAGACTGTAATTGCATACGCAAACAGACGTATATGTGTTTCACTACATAAGGTTTTCTATCCAGAACTGTTGCAACACATCTGAGTCACTGCTTCCTTAAGCTCCCTGCGGGCAGCCGCTCCACCTGTGTATCTAGAGGTGGGTAGGGCTTTTGAACCAGTACCTTGTCATTGGTGATAGAACCCAAAGTACGAACTGATAAACGAACATTCCACAATTCATCAAACACATTTTTGAGGTTTCTAAATTCTTTACTGCTACAAGCACGTATAGGAAAATCTCGTAAAAAAACCCGAACATTTGAAGAATATTCTTACATCTTGGGACATTACCAAAGCCTTGCATAGTATTATTAATTCATTTGCTCAGAGCTAATTTAGATAACCGCATTAACGTCTAAAGTGGGAATGAAAAGCTCCACTTGTAAAGTTGATATGCAACAAAAAAAATTGTGCTTTTTTTCAGCTGTTCACATCATTACGTCACACCAAATGTACAGTATGTACTGTAGCTACTACACTTTGCTGAGTTATGGCTACATATTGTTTTGTCTGCTTGGCTACAAAAAAGACAGACTAACGCCCAGTTTGTCTGGCTCTCAGTGACACGCAATGCACTCTGACAATCTCCTCCCAGAAAGAGATCCCCACTCCCCCCATGGAGTTCTAACCACAGACCTGTGGGCTTTAACTGTAAAATGAAAAGCTCTGTGTGCAAAATATCGACACGGTGTGGAGAGAGGGAAACATTGCTGATCAGGGTAAATAAAGTGCTTTCATTTCTGTAAAACAGATATGTATGAAAATACCCTCAAGTGAAGTTGACATTCTGTACTGTTGCCTCATATACAACATTTGATCTCACATCCAAAGTGCTGCAGTATAGAGCCAAATATTTTTTTTTAGCTTCACTGTACAAATAAATACGAAGGTCAGTGTACATTATGTATATATTTTTGTTTTACAGCAGGATTGAAGTGATTCTCCTTTGCACTGCTCTTGTTCTGATATAACTCATGGCTGAATATATGGCATACTGACTTACATATCAGGGAGGTCCCCCATCAAATGATTCGTTTCAAATTATAATTCTATCACAACAATGACATCAAATGCAACTTTATTACTTATTAAATGGACATGTATTCATGAGTGCCGGGTTCCAGATCCTGTTCTTGGAAGTGCTGTAATGCTGACACATTTTGGCAGTGCAACCATTGCAATGACCAGGACTGGCAGTGAATGAAGTGGGAATGACCATTTATTGGCCATTTTTCCAAGTGATTAACAAACCAAGGGATGATTACATTGCTACGCCATTCAATTAAGAGGTTAGGGCATCAGTGCAGAGTCCAATTTCTCTGGTCTTATATGGCTAGATGGGCTGACATTTCTTCCTGTTGATTAAATTAACATTTGTATATAATTTCAAGATGAATTGAAAGCTGCAGTACAGTACATACAGCAAGACAGGCTTTATTAAAGGGGAAATTCAGGATATTACAACTTGTTGTTAGATGGTTCCTCATCCTAATAGTAGCCTGTGGGCCAGGAGAAACTGTAATCCATTATCTTAACAGCCCCTATAAATGTCAGCTAACTTTAGCCACTGCTAGCAAAAAATCTATAGAACTGATGGGGGCATGTGTGCAATTGTCAAAATGTCACAGTCAAATAAACTGAAATAATCATATTTGGTTTGATGTCACTAAAAGGTGATTTGGCTCACATTGAGGCTCAAACCCAGGACATCTGCCTTGCGGCCCTCCCGATGACAGAGGGTAGTGCGTTTGGCACAGTACATCACTGGGACAAGCTCCCTGCCGTCCAGGACCTCTACACCAGGCGGTGTCAGAGGAAGGCCCTAAAAATTGTCAAAGAACCCAGCCTCCCCAGTCATTGACTGTTCTCTCTACTACCGCATGGCAAGTGGTACCGGAGTGCCAAGTCTAGGACAAAAAGAAAAGCAAGCTATTTGCTACTGTAAGCAGGGACACTTCAGGCTGAGGACTAAGTTTCACACATCCCCATGTGCCTCACACATGTCCCTTTCATTGATTGTTAACTAGTGGTGGCTAAAGTTAGCTGATGTTTGTAGTGGCTGTCTTAAGAAAACCAAAGCATGGAATACATTTTCTTCTGGCCCATAGACTACTTTCAGGGTGAGGAACCATCTAACATCAAGTTGTAAAATCCTGAATTTCCGATGTGCAGGTTTGGCCAAGTCTAGGTTGCACTGTTGGGACTATTTCATTAGTTACATTATAACAGGCAAGTTAATCTAGTGCACCTCAAGTATTTGACACATGTATTTGACCCAGGTCTGGTATTTTTCTTGCTTCAACTCTGACCCAACTAACTTTGATGTATGGTATATGTACAGTCCTGGATATCTGTACCGATGACCCAAAATTATTATTAAGTTCATTATTTTCCATAGGGATACACGGCATAGAGCTCTCTGGTTGTTATGTCCAGGTGTGTATGGCCCTTCTAGTGTGTAGTCTCCACGACACTGCGCTAATGACTAAAACCAATTATTTTGCAACATGTTATGGGGTAATTACGTATTATTATTCTTGTGGTGTTAAACATGAGTACAAGTATACTGCTCAAAAAAATAAAGGGAACACTTAAACAACACATCCTAGATCTGAATGAAAGAAATTATCTTATTAAATACTTTTTTCTTTACATAGTTGAATGTGCTGACAACAAAATCACACAAAAATAATCAATGGAAATCCAATTTATCAACCAATGGAGGTCTGGATTTGGAGTCACACTCAAAATTAAAGTGGAAAACCACACTACAGGCTGATCCAACTTTGATGTAATGTCCTTAAAACAAGTCAAAATGAGGCTCAGTAGTGTGTGTGGCCTCCACGTGCCTGTATGACCTCCCTACAACGCCTGGGCATGCTCCTGATGAGGTGGCAGATGGTCTCCTGAGGAATCTCCTCCCAGACCTGGACTAAAGCATCTGCCAACTCCTGGACAGTCTGTGGTGCAACGTGGCGTTGGTGGATGGAGTGAGACATGATGTCCCAGATGTTCTCAATTGGATTCAGGTCTGGAGAACGGGCGGGCCAGTCCATAGCATCAATGCCTTCCTCTTGCAGGAACTGCTGACACACTCCAGCCACATGAGGTCTAGCATTGTCTTGCGTTAGGAGGAACCCAGGGCCAACCGCACCAGCATATGGTCTCACAAGGGGTCTGAGGATCTCATCTCGGTACCTAATGGCAGTCAGGCTACCTCTGGCGAGCACATGGAGGGCTGTGCGGCCCCCCAAAGAAATGCCACCCCACACCATGACTGACCCACCGCCAAACCGGTCATGCTGGAGGATGTTGCAGGCAGCAGAACGTTCTCCACGGCGTCTCCAGACTCTGTCACGTCTGTCACGTGCTCAGTGTGAACCTGCTTTCATCTGTGAAGAGCACAGGGCGCCAGTGGCGAATTTGCCAATCTTGGTGTTCTCTGGCAAATGCCAAACGTCCTGCACGGTGTTGAGCTGTAAGCACAACCCCCACCTGTGGATGTCGGGCCCTCATACCACCCTCATGGAGTCTGTTTCTGACCGTTTGAGCAGACACATGCACATTTGTGGCCTGCTGGAGGTCATTTTGCAGGGCGCTGGCAGTGCTCCTCCTTGCACAAAGGCGGAGGTAGCGGTCCTGCTGCTGGGTTGTTTCCCTCCTACGGCCTCCTCCACGTCTCCTGATGTACTGGCCTGTCTCCTGGTAGCGCCTCCATGCTCTGGACACTACGCTGACAGACACGGCAAACCTTCATGCCACAGCTCGCATTGATGTGCCATCCTGGATGAGCTGCACTACCTGAGCCACTTGTGTGGGTTGTAGACTCCGTCTCATGCTACCACTAGAGTAAAAGCACCGCCAGCATTCAAAAGTGACCAAAACATCAGCCAGGAAGCATAGGAACTGAGAAGTGGTCTGTGGTCCCCACCTGCAGAACCACTCCTTTATTGGGGGTGTCTTGCTAATTGCCTATAATTTCCACCTGTTGTCTATTCCATTTGCACAACAGCATGTGAAGTGTATTGTCAATCAGTGTTGCTTCCTAAGTGGACAGTTTGATTTCACAGAAGTGTGATTGACTTGGAGTTACATTGTGTTGTTTAAGTGTTCCCTTTATTTTTTTGAGCAGTGTATAATATACCACCTGATTTATTTGGTAACACTTTACTTTAAGGTAGGCTACACATACAGTATAAACCACTTGTTTTTAGTTTATAAGTGTGTATATAAATAGCTAAAACGTCACGGTTGTTGAAATTGACGGACCAAGGCGCAGCGTTTGTTGAGTTCCACATCTTTATTAGTAGTGAAACTTCCAGAAAAAACAATAAACCAACAACGAACCGTGAACATAGTGGTGCAACATGAACAACACAAAACCAATATCACACAAAGCAGGTGGGAACAGGGAACCCTTAAGTATGATCCCCAATCAGAGACAACAAACATCAGCTGCCTCTAATTGGGAACCATACTAAGAGCACCAACATAGAAATGTATAAACTAGAACACCCGCTAGTCACACCCTGACCTACAACACCATAGAGAACCAAGGGCTCTCTATGGTCAGGGCGTGACATAAAAGGCCTTTAATGTGTCCTATTAGCCATATATTAGGCATTGTTTAAGTGTTTTCCTATTCACAAATTATAAGTCATGTGTTAGCCATAATAAAGGCAATATTATTTAATAAAGAGCAAGTTTCACAAGAAACATACTTTTTGTAGGCCTTCTCCCATTCCTCTCTTCCCTCATCAACTCATTCTACCCCTCTGACTTCAAAATGGTCAGAGTTGCTCCCCTCCTCATGAAACTAACACTCAACTCATCTGACGTAAAAAATTATAGACCTGTATCCCTTCTTTCTTTTCTTTCCAAAACACGAGTGTGCTGTCTCTGATCAACATTCTCGTTATCTCCCTCAGAACGATCTTCATGACCATAAACAGTCAGTCACTCAACCGAGACTGCTCTTCTCTGTGTCATGGAGGCTCTCCACACTGCCAAAGCTGACTCTCTCTCCTCTGTTCTCATCCTTCTAGATCTATTCGCTGCCTTCAACACCATGAACCATCAGATCCTCTTCTCTACCCTCTCAGGGCTGTGGGTCTCAGGCTCTGCCACACTCTAGGATTACATTCTACCTGGTTGGCCGCTCCTACCAGGTGACGTGGAGAGGATCTGTGTCTGCACCACGTACTCTTGCTACTGGTGTCCCCCAGGGCTCAGTTCTAGGCCCTCTCCTCTTCTCTCTACTCCAAGTCACTCGGATCCATCATATCCTCACATGGTCTCTCATTGCTATGTGGATGACACTCAACTACTTTTCTCCTTCCCACTTCTGACACCCAGGTGGCAGATATCTCAACTTGGATGTCGGTCCACCACCTCAAGCTCAACCTCGACAAGACGGAACTGCTCTTCCTCCCGAGGAAGGCCTACCTCGGCGGAAGTCGTGACACCCGAGCACTCAGTTCTGCCACCTCAGGTCTATTGGCCCTCCCACCCACCTGTTTTGAGCCGCACATTTTTGGCAAAATAATAATAATTTTAAAAAGAATAATAAAATACATATAATATTTTCTTGGGGGGGCTTGCCTGTTATGCATGTTATTTTGGCATAAATACATGTCACATATCAGTTTGCAAACAAAGAAAAAAACAAGATATCATTCAGTTATTAAAGCTGCATACACACATGGTCTCTTTTTGTTTTCTTGAGTAAGGCAGCTCCAAAATGCAGGTGTTTCAGCCTAGCTCAGTGCTTTCTGTGGTGGTGGGGGGTGCCAGCAGAAAATAGGAGCATTGCACCGTGATTGTCTCAGTGTTCTGTCACTCATGGGGACAGTACGTCATTGCCAAGTCCTTAGTAAGGGTAGACATCCAACATTTCAGCCCTTTGGGTCCTGCCATAGTTATATTACAAGTACCCTTCCATGAAGGCTCAAGGTCATTGGCCACAGATACAATGACATCAAATCACGTTAGCCACATCTTACTTTCAAGGTCTTCAGTCATCATCACAAATCAAGTCGACAATCTACTGGCAAATCCTTTTTAAGAGAAATAATGAAGATAAATTATAGATAAAATGTATCGGTGCCATGTATCGGCCATTGTAAAATGTATCGGCCATTGGACATAAAGATTTCACAACAAGCTGGAAATCGCAAATTCAACAATGAGTTGTTTGGAAGGAATCAGTGGCTAACTGTAAGCATTGCAAAGCAAACACTAACATTAGCCTGCTATTCAATGGAGTGGCTATGTGTTTTTTTTCAGAGTTCCCACCATAAATCCAGAGACTTTGATGACAAAGTTTGATGACAAAATTTGCACTCAAAGGACCACCACGCCACCTTCACAAGGTGAGTCCAAAAATGTCTTGTATGCTGCGGAATAAATGATGTAATATGGGGATATGTATACTGTAGCTAAAAAGTAATACTAAGTGTATGTTGTTAAGTAAGCTGTTAGTAGCCCATGTGCCTCACCCTAATAATTTGGTCTATTTTCACCAATGCGGTATTGTACACACATTGTCCGTGGCCGGTGTGTGCTTGTTTTGTACAGCTTTGACAGTGCTACTGATAGTAGTGGTGGCGTTTGGCTTGCACTTGTAAATTCACACACACAACATTCTATAATAGAATTGTGTTATTTGATGTGTCAAATTAAAAGCTTATTTAACGCATCAAATAGTGTTATATGATGTGTATCTTTTTTGACAAGCAAAGACCCAAACGGCGTTCAATGTGCCTCACCCTAATAATTTGGTCTATTTTAACCTCTTAATTTCACCTTCTGTTATTACTTGGTGGTGCACATGTAGCCTATAACCTGTTTTAGAGAAATTGAATCATCAAATATTGTAAGAGCTTTCCTTGTCTGTTTATATGCCCCCTTTATTTATACTACGGTTCTGACTTGTTGTACAGGGAGTGCATTGTAAGAATGGCCTATGTTCTGAATTCTGTCGCTGTACATTTCAAAAGTGCTGAACAAGTAGTTATATTGACTACATCCGTCGTCGCTCGCTCATTAATGTCTTAATTGAAATTACGGATTGCCTCTTATCCGCTTGTCGTCCCCTCATGCCATAGTTTGTACATCTCGATTGTCAGTAGAAAGCACATTTGTTTAAGCAAGTCAGCCATATCAGGTATGTTTTTTCAAAAGGCAGTAAACAAGGCTGAATGAACTGTTTTGCTGCCAGACAAGGCTCCGCTGAACGCCAGGTGTAGCAGTGGGTGTTGGGTGTTGGGACTGCTGTTGGGACTTTATGTAGGCCCAAATAGTTTGTGGGCACTGTTTGTCACCGTTATAGTGCAATGAATATATTGTTTAGTGTTGTGTAATGGCTTTGCTGGCATGCATCCCACAATTTTTTGTTGTTGTTCCACCAAGATTTACATGCAAAAATCACCACTGTGCTCTACCCAGCCCAAGCTCTTCTCTGTCCTGGCACCCCAATGATGGAACCAGCTTCCCCCTGAGAGAGCCTGTCCCCCACTGATAGCTACGTAATTGAGGAAAAATGTACTTTCTATGCCTGTGATATTTGGTTGATCCACCGAGCTATCTTAAGATAAATGCACTAACTGTAAGTCGCTCTGGATAAGACCGTCTACTAAATGACTAAAATGTAAAAAATTTGAAAATGTAGCAGCTGTCTCAATTTGGAACTAATAAAGACATAGTGTGCTACTTGCAGAAATATTGTCCAAAAATGACTTCATTGGGCAGATCAAATACATATGGAGAGCATTACTAACTAAATTCACATGGAGACCACTGCATACTAGCAGCAAATGTTAATACATAGTGGTCATGCTAATTTAAGATACTATCAAAGTTTGGTTGTTAATTGTTATTAGCTACTTATGTACATGCTTATGAGTACCTAAAAATAACTTGTTACCATTTACTTTCAAGGGTATGACTGTATGTTTAAATTACAAGATGGTATCAATATCCTTGTCAAATGTCTAGTTGGGGATACAGTTTGTGTAGAATCTTTCTAACCCTTGTGTGAAATTCATGAATAGCTCAGTGACAATTGCATTTTCAAATCATGAATCAATTGATGCTTTGCAACAGGAACACAGCTTTCAACAATACATTCCGTTCATTCAGTTTTAATGGCCGTATTTTGAATCCAAAAGGGTGTTTTCATGCCAAAACACTCATTTTGAACCTCAGTTCTGGGTCGTTCCATTTGTTCGCAACCCTTTTGATTTGGACAAAACTTTCTATACATATTTGCCCATGGTACGATCCACAATTGAGGTAAACCCAGAAACAATGATAAACTCCTTCAACCAAATGATATTGGACATGGGACATTATAGACTGAACAGAAATGTAAAACGCAAAATGTAACAAATTCATTAGGTCCTAATCTATGGATTTCACATGACTGGGAATATAGATATGCATCTGTTGGTCACAGATACCTAAAAAAAAAGGTAGGACATAGAGTTGATCAGGCTGTTGCCTGTGGAATGATGTCTCACTCCTCTTCAATAGCTGTGCGAAATTGCCTGATATTGGCGGGAACTGGAACACACTTTTGTACAAGTCAATCCAGAGCCTCCCAAACAGGCTCAACGGGTGACATGTCTGGTGAGTATGAAGCCATGGAAGAACTGGGACATTTTCATGCATTATCATGCTGAAACATGAGATGATGGCAGCGAATGAATGGCATGACAATGGGCCTCAGGATCTCGTCATGGTATCTCTGTGCTTTCAAATTACCATCGATAATATGCAACTGTGTTTGTTGGCCGTACCATGACCCCACCGCCACCATGGGGCACTCTGTTCACAACATTGACATCAGCAAACCGTTCCCCCACACAATGCCCTACCTGTTGTTGGCTATCTGCCCGGTACAGTTGAAACCGGGATTCATCCTTGAAGAACACTCCAGGGTGCCAGTGGCCATCGAAGGTGAGCATTTGCCCACTGAAGTCGGTTACAACGCTGAACTGCAGTCAGGTCAATACCCTGGTGAGGATGACGAGCACGCAGATAAGCTTACCTGAGACAGTTTCTGAGAGTTTATGCAGAACTTCTTTGGTTGGTGCAAACCCACAGTTTCATCAGCTGTCCGGGTGGCTGGTCTCAGGCGATCCCGTAGGTGAAGAAGTGGAGGTCTGAGGCTTGCGTGGTTACACGTGGTCTGTGCTTGTGAAGCCAGTTGGACATACTGCCAAATTCTCTAAAACAACGTTGGAGGTGGCATATTGTAGAGAAATGAACATTCAATTCTCTGGCAAAATCTCTGGTGGACATTCCTGCACTCAGCATGCCAATTGCACACTCCCTCACAACTTGATACATCTGTGGCATTGTGTGACAAAAAAAAATGTGGTCGGAGGCGCCGTGTAGATGTTGATGCAATTGCGTGGCCTCCGGAGGCATGCAGAGGCCAAACCTTGCTCTGTACCGCATCGCCCACATTTTCTTACAGTGCGGAGGGCTCCGTATAGCTCCGCATTGAAATGATTGGTTGACGGTAGGTGGCGGGTGTCCAGTATAAACACAAACTCACTTCCTTGACAATAGCTCTCTGACTTCTGCAGAGGCCATATCCCAGTAAATGCTGTATGGCAGACATCGGATTGACCACCTTTTATCAAGAGCAACTTTTTCGTACTGGTTCCCCGTGGGAGTCGAACCCAAACCCATAGCATTGCAAGCACCATGCTCTACCAACTGAGCCACATCATATCATCACAAACCACTTGATGTGTCAGTGTACTCAATTACTGTATTGTGCATTAATTGAGTACCCTGGGCCTCAACTCAGCCCTGTGCAATTGGGTCCTGGATTTCCTGACGGCCACCCCAGGTGGTGAAGATAGAAAACAACATCTCCACTTTGCTAATCCTCAACACTGGGGCCCCATAAGGGTGCGTGCTCAGCCCCCTCCTGTACTCCCTGTTCACCCATGACTGCGTGGCCATGCATGCCTCCAACTCAATCATCAAGTTTGCAGACGACACAACAGTAGTGGGCTTGATTACCAACAACGACAAGACAGCCTACAGGGAGGAGGTGGTGTCAGGAAACAACCTCTCAGTCAACGTCAACAAAACAAAGGAAATCATCGTGGACTTCAGGAAACAGCAGAGGGAGCACCCCCCTATCCACATCGACGGGACAGCAGTGGAGAAGGTGAAAAGTTGTATGTTTTTCGGTGTACACATCACGGACAAACTGAAATGGTCCACCCACACAGACAGTGTGGTGAAGAAGGTGCAACAGCGCCTCTTCAACCTCATGAGGCTGAAGAAATTTGGCTTGTCACCTAACACCCTCACAAACTTTTACAGATGCACAATTGAGAGCATCCTGTCGGACTGTATCACCGTCCTGGTACGGCAACTGCATCGCCCACAACTGCAGGGCTCTCCAGAGGGTGGTGCGGTCCGCACAACGCATCACCGGGGGCAAACTACCTGCCCTTCAGGACACCTACAGCACCTGATGTCACAGGAATGCCTAAAAGATCATCAAGGACAACAACCACCCGAGCCACTGCCTGTTTACCCCTCTACCATCCAGAAGGCGAGGTCAGTACAGGTGCATCAAAGCTGGGACCGAGAGACTGAAAAACAGCTTCTATCTCACGGCCATCAGACTGTTGAACAGCCATCACTAACACAGAGGCTGCTGCCTACATACAGACTTGAAATCATTGGCCACTTTAATAAATGGATCACTAGTCACTTTAATAATGCCACTTTAATAATGTTTACATATCTTGCATTACTCATCTCATATGTATGCTATTCTATACTATCTATTGCATCTTCGCCAATGCCGCTCTGTCATTGCTCATCCATATATTTATATGTATATATTCTTATTCCATTCCTTTACTTAGATTTGTGTGTATTAAGTAGTTGTTGTGGAATTGTTAGATTACATGTTAGATATTGCTGTACTGTCTGAACTGTACTGTTCTTTCTGCATTTCATTAGAATGATGATCGAGGGGAAAGGGAGAGAGCAACAACGTTTACAAATCCAACTATTGAATCCTGCAAGATACTGTTCTTAATTATACAACTACTTTTTTTGCCAAAACAGAGATGCTGATTTTTTTCCCCCCACGCTACAGATGTCTATATTGGTTGGCTAATACAGAACTAGTAAAGGCCCAGTGCCTTTGCATTCAAAACACCAGGCTTTTGACCGGTTATTCAAATAGATTCATAGGTATATGTCCTGTTTTGTTTCATGCCGAAATAACTGCAAAGGCCAACAGCCTAGGCCTGATTTTGCAACCATTTGGTACAGTTTGGGTGTATTCTCCACAGTTTAGGTCCAGAAAGGTACATTAGCAGGCCACTCATATGGTGTAGACCTGTTTTGTAAGGATGTAGCCCAGTGTTAAGATAGGCCTACTGTTGGAAAATATGGGCTTCTCCATCCAACTCCCTGCCCGTTAATGCTGTAGCCTATTTTACATTCAGAAAACAAGAGCAAGTGTGCATCTTTTCTCCAATAGGCTATTCGTAGGCTAAAGAAAATAATTACAAATAAGTGTCCAACAAGATTTTGTAGTCTGACTTTTCCTGGAAATCAAGATTTAAAAGGAATTTGCTAATGCTAATGCTGTAATGTGATGTTGTCCCCTTTTAGCTGGCGAGAGAGAATCCCAGCAACATGCAAATTCCACATTTCCAAGCATCATATATGGGAAGTCAAGATAGAAAAGTATTAATTGTAGCAATGAGACATATTTTACTTTTTTTACGTTAGACTGTTGTTGTACCGTACGTACTGTATGTAAATGTAACCACATACAATTGAGGCAGAGAGGTTTCGACCCTCATTGCGTGAGGTCTCAGCCACATGACCCTTGCCCTGACTCCCACAATGCTCCAGGGGTGGGGGCGGGATCTGTCTGTCGGTCGGACGGTCTACCCATCTGTCTATTTGTTGCAACCTAGGTACATGTTATTCTTTTTAAGCAAATGTTAGACTGTAATTTTGGCAATGTGGTTGTATGCTATTAGTGTGAGAGATTAGATTTTTTGGGGGGTTCATCAAGTGTAATTCATATGTAACTTAGAGGGTATCAATGAGCTACAAATATTTGCAGAAGAGAAGGGCTGATATTGAATTATTTACACCCAGCAGGGACTGTGAGTCACAGCTTCCTTAAGCTCCCTGCGGGCAGCCGCTCCACCTGTGTATCTAGAGGTGGGTAGGGCTTTTGAACCAGTACCTTGTCATTGGTGATAGAACCCAAAGTACGAACTGATAAACGAACATTCCACAATTTATCAAACACTTTTTTGAGGTTTCTGAATTCTTTATAGCTACACGTATGTATAGAAAATCTCTTCACATTTTTTAAAAGGATATTGTTATGTCTTGGGAGATTAACAAAGCCTTGCATAGTATTATTATTTAATTTGCTCAGAACTAATATAGGCAACGGCATTAACATCTAAAGTGGGAATGAAAAGCTCTCACTTGTAAATTTAAGATATGCAAGCAAACATTTGAGTTGCTTTTTTTTCAGTTGTCAACATCATAACGTCACACCAAATGTACAGTATGTAGCTACCACACTTTGCTTAGTTATGGTTACATATTGCTTTGTCTGCTCGGTTACAAAAAAGACTAACGCCAGGTTTGTCTCAGTGACACGCAATGCACATTGACAATCTCCTCCCAGAAAGAAATCCCTACTCCACCCATGGAGTTTTAACCACAGACCTGTGGGTTCCAACTGTAAAATGAAAAGCTCTGTGTGTAAAATATCGACACGGTGTGGAGAGAGGGAAACATTACTGATCAGGGTTTTCACTGAGCAAGTGTTGTATTAGGCTAAATTTATACTCCCCTAGACATACCCAGTAGAGGCTTTGTGACTTCTCACTACACAGAGGGCAAAGTACAGAGATTTTGTTGCATGCTGTAAGTTAAATCATAAAGTATTGGTGTCTTGCTACGGTGAATGTTTGGTGGAGTATAAACCCAGCCTCAGTTAGATGTTTGTTCAAATACTTATGAAACCTTCAAATGGGAGGACTAGATACATAAAGTGCTGTCATTTCTAAACTGTAAAACAGATATGTATGAAAATACCCTCAAATAACGTTGACATTCTGTACTGTTGCCTCATATACAACATTTGATCTCAAATCCAAAGTTCTGGAGTATAGAGCCAAATTAAACATTTTAGCTTCATGGTACAAATAAATACCAAGGGGAGTGTATGTATATATATATATATATATATATATATATATATATATATATATATATATATATATATATATTGTTTTACAGCTGGATTGATTGAGTCTCTGTAAGAATGCCAAAGTGATTCTCCTTTGCACTGCTATTGAGAAATTGTTGTTCTGATATAACTCATTGCTAAATATAAGGCCGACTGACCTACATATCAGGGAAGTCCCCCATCAAATGATTACTTTCAAATTATAATTCTATCACAACAATGACATTAAACAGAGCTTTATTACTTCATGAGTGCCAGGATACAGATCCTGTTCTTGGAAACGTAATGCTTACACATTTTGGCAGTGCAACCATTGCTATGACCAGCCTACATATTTACCCTGGTGAGTCTAAGGAGTGGCAGCGAATGAAGTGGGAATGACCATTTAATGGCCATTTTTTCAAGTGATTAATGAACTATGGGATGATTAGATCGCTACACCATTAAATTAAGAGGTTAGGGCATCAGTGAGGAGTCCAATTTCTCTGGTCTTATATGGCTATGACATGTCTTCCTGTTGATTAAAGTAAAATGTTGACATAATTTCAAGATGAATTGAAAGCTGTAATACAGTACATACAGCAAGACATAAAGCAATACAGGCTTTATTAAAGGGGAAATTCAGGATATTACAACTTGTTGTTAGATGGTTCCTCATCCTAATAGTAGCCTGTGGGCCAGGAGAAACTGTAATCCATTCTCTAAACAGCCACTATAAAAAACAGCTAACTTTAGCTAAAATGTATGGAAGGGATGGGGGCATGTGTGCAATTGTCAAAATGTCACGGTCAAATAACTGAAATAATCGTCATAAACTCAGTAAAAAAAGAAACGTCCTCTCACTGTCAACTGCCTTTATTTTCAGCAAACTTAACATGTTTAAATATTTGTATGAACATAACAAAATTCAACAATTGGGACATAAACTGAACAGGTTCCACCAACATCTGACAAACAGAAATTGAATAATGTGTCTCTGAACAAAGGGGGGGTCAAAATCAAAAGTAACAGTCAGTATCTGGTGTGGCCACCAACTTCATTAAGTACTGCGGTGCATCTCCTCATGGACTGCATCAGATTTGCCAGTTCTTATTCCACCAAGGCACCTGCAAGTTCCCGGACATTTCTGGAGGGGAATGGCCCTAGCCCTCACCCTCCGATCCAACAGGTCCCAGACGTGCTCAATGGGATTGAGGTCCGGGCTCTTCACTGCCATGGCAGAACACTGACATTGTAACGGTCGGCGTATATAGTAGACCAAGTCACAGCGGGTTGAGTGCTCATTTTTTACTTTTATTTGAACACTTAAACAACAAAACAAACGCACAGTAATGCAGGCTAAACACAGCAGTGCAAAAACAACTTCCCACAAAGGACAGGTGAAAACAGGGCTACCTAAGTATGACTCCCAATCAGCAACAACGATGTACAGCTGTTCCTGATTGAGAGCCATACCAGGCCAACACAAAGAAATACACAACATAGACAAAGCATAGAAATACAAAACATAGAACATAACCAAAAACCCCGGAATACTCTAAACAAACACCCCTCTACATAAACACATATCCCAACAAACCCCGAACCACATAAAACAAACACCCCCCTGCCACGTCCTGACCAAACTACAATAACAAATAACCCCTTTACTGGTCAGGACGTGACAGACATTCCTGTCCTGCAGGAAATCACGCACAGAACTAGCAGTATGGCTGGTGGCATTTCCTGTAATATCTGGTGGAACAAGAGAACCAATGATTCCATCCACAGAACACGTTCATTGTTCTTCTTGCCATTTCAATCATAGTGATTTCCCCATTGGTAAGTTTTTTTTATTTTCCAACTTTCCAAGTTTTAACATGTTTGTTGTATATTACCATCAATTCAGCCATTGGTTATGTTAAATTTGTATGGAATTATACAAGTTCAATTGGAAAACTTGTAATACTCTTTGAAATACTTTCAGGCTCAATTGTTTACAATGTCTCTGACCATGATGGATGGTGTTACATTGGTCTCTGCAACAAGACTTGCCAATTAGATGTCCATTCTATCAGTTGTCATACTACAACAACCACTACACACTTTCCAACTAAAATAACAACAATAGCACATACAACAGAAACACCATCCACCCCCCAAAATATCCAGCTGAGAAAAACTGTGACCATGACCATCCTCCAAGACAGGTATTAACTCTGCTATTGAAAATACATTTTGTGGAACCATTCCATAGGAATTACTTCATAGACATTCCCTGGAAGCCAAATATTTTTCAGTGTTTGTAGAACGGTGAAAGCTGGATACATAACCAGTGCACCAACGGAACATGCGCCTACGGGAAAGTTATCTATGAGCATGTACATTGTGAGACTCCGAAGCCTATAGCATGTGAAAATAACTATCCTCCAATCAAAGTGTATGACGAATCTGGATGCTGTTTCCACTATGAGTGTCAATGTAAGTTCACAACAAATTAAAACAAGTGTTTATTCTTTGTGTCACAAAATCCACTTTTACTATTGATTTTAGTTCAAAATCTGAAAAAGAATCCTTACTCTTGGCTGGTTTAGAGTTATCTAATACTGTAGTTACCAGCAGTAAATGTATATAAAAAAAAAGATTTGAAACATTTCAGCACAGCACTAATTCCACATCTGTCTTTTTAAATGCTAATTGTTCTCCCGTCTTTCTAAGGTATCTGCTATGGTTGGGGAGACCCTCACTATGTCACCTTTGATGGAACATACTATGGCTTCCAAGGAAATTGTTCTTACGTCTTGGTCAAAGAAATCCTGCCAAAGTACAACTTCAGTGTGGTAATCGACAATTACTATTGTGATGCCCCAGATGGACTTTCCTGCCCTCAGTCTCTGACAATTTATTACCAATCTTACAAGATATTCATGACCAAGAAGGACGTTGATGGAGTTTTCACATGTCTGGTAATTAAAATGTCTTGAACATACAGTATCTGAGATATTTTAATTCGTTTTTCGTTTAAGGATTCACTTTTTGAATAGCTTAGCTTCCTCTATGTATTAGATATAGGAGACAGTTCTAGAATACTAATAGGTATACAAATATTGAATTATTGTAACCATTTTGTCTATCTCTTAATATTTTTGACTTAGATTTATGTAAACCAGCAACGCATCATCCCAGCATATGAGACCAAGGACTTCCGCATCACAGACAACGGAATTGAAACCCTTTTAGTCATACCAGCAATTAATGCCAAGGTGTCTTTCACTGGTCTTATGTTTAGCATATACCTGCCCTGGGACAAGTTCAGTGGCAACACTGAGGGACAGTGTGGTGGGTACAGGTGTTTTATGGTCACTCTGTTACCATGATTACCCCATGATGTCTCATTGTCTAACGATGGTTTTCAATCTTATTCAGGTACATGTGACAACAACCGGACAGATGACTGCCGCTTGCCAAATGGGACTATTGATTCATCTTGTCCAGACATGGCACACCAATGGCATGTTGCTGACCACAATAACAGTCAGTGCACACCACCACCAGAGCTGACACCAACACAACCACCAGGCTGCGATCCACCCATTTGTCATCTCATTCAAAGCAAGTAAGTAGCAATTAGTATTCACAATAAATCTCCTCTGTAGTATCGATAACCTCTCAATCAGAATAATCTCAGTGCGAACAATAACTTGACATACTAAAACACGGCAATCATTTGACAAAGCCTGATGACAAAACAAAGTGAATTAACATATTTAAGTATCTACTCTAACTGAAGCGTGACGTCTTTTCAAGGGTCTTTGAGAGTTGCCATAAGATAATCCCCTACGAGCCATTCATTGTGGCATGTATCTTTGATGCGTGTTATATGGATGATGTTACCATTGGCTGCACCAGCTTGCAGACCTATGCTGATGCATGTGCACAAGCAGGAGTCTGTGTTGAGTGGAGAAATTATACAAATGGACAATGTGGTAAGTAGGTGACTCCGCAAGACCATAAAGCTCAGACAGCCTCTCTATGATGTAGCTTATTGGTTATTAACCTTTTTATTTCACCCGCTACAGACTTCACATGTGAGAAACCCAAGGTTTATAATGCCTGCGGTCCACAAGTTGAACCAACCTGTAATGCCTGGTATGTATAATGCTGTTGTTGTTCAGTGGGTGGGTATAACGATTAGGAAAAGTCTCTCAGCTATTGAAACTTTTTTGAATATCTCTGCATGTACAATTTCAAATTCATCCAGACTCAAAATGAGTTCAGCGTCATGGGAGATATACAATTGGAGGGATGCTATTGCCCTCCTGGTACCACTTTGATGAGTTCCAGCTCAAACTACTGTATCCCCAGCTGTGGTAAGAATGGTCAAATAACAGCATTGTATATTGAGGGTGTGGTGACATACAGTATGGTGTTGTGATAGTAGCTACATCCTGCTGACCTTCACTTTGGGAAGCACAAAGTGTTAATTGTTCATTGCCACTGTAGTTGTCTTTTGAACGCTGGTTCAGCTTTTTGTAAAACAACAAAAAAACTGTTTTACCACAGCATTTTTCACAGATACTTCAATGGTGTGGGTTTTGGTTTATATTGATTTATATAGATTTTATCAAGTGCTTCCGGTCCGTACAGTACATTATCAAAACTAAGTAGTGGAATGTACTTCAATGACTTCGTTTTTAATGAATTTTTTTCTCTTTGGTTCATCAGATATTTGCCCGTTGCCGAATGGAAACAGGTAACATTGATATAATTTCTCTCACAGGTTTTAGCAGGGAAGAGAAACTATTAGTTAATGACATACACATATTGTGGGTAGTCACATCATGTGGGTAGTTCACTTTTGACAATCATGTATAATAAGGTGTGCAATCGTAAAAATAATTATAATATTAATTTATTACATTTCTATAGCGCTTTTCTTAGAACCTCAAAACGCTTCAGCAATTTATGATTCCACACACTGAATGATTGAACTTTGTACTGGTAGTGTCCATACAAACCTTGATGTGCTTAAATTGTTCCTCATTGCAGGCTAATGAGACCTGGGTGAGCAGCTGCCAGGATTGTGTGTGTGACCCGTACAGTCTGGAAATCCAGTGCCAGCCTGTGGCATGCCAACACCAGCCTCCTCTCATCTGTGATCAGGAGGGCCAAGTTAAGGTCGTAGAAACCATTGACTGTTGTCAAAAGGACACATGCGGTGAGTGACTTCTTTGGATAATATGCTCTTTATGGGGGCTTTGGAACAACTCTGTAAAAACATTTACATTTTTGGTGATTACCTAATATATGCAACCAATGTGGCCATTTGCATGTTTGTTTAAACAATAGTTGCTTCTTTCCGAACAGAGTGTGATGTCACACGATGCTCTGCTTCCAAGATAACTTGTCCAGTCAGATTTGAGACAGAGGCAACTATGGGAGTCTGCTGCCCAACTTATCAATGCGGTGAGTATGCATCTGCATGTGCTTGAGTGTGCGTGTACAGTATTTGTGCATACCATAGAAATCCCAACATGTTAGTTGCAGTATTGAATGATTATCCATGTTCTTTGCCCCACAGTGCCAATGGATGTCTGTGTGTTTAACACTGAATATCAGATGAGAATGCATTCTATGCGATGCTCATTTTGGCCAGTCCCACCACTTCTACAATTTTGAACTAAACTTGTGAAAAGAGGACAATGTTATTTTACTTGCATACATGAATAAAAAATGAAGTCAAACTAAATGTATTAAAACTCTCCTGTCACGGTTGTCGTAGGGTTGAGACCAAAACGCTGTGGGTATATGTACACTCATCATCTTTTATTAGGATAAAGAAGGTAAACCAAAAACAAAACACGTATACAAAAACACGACGATAGACAGTCCTGTAAGGCATAACGCTAAACACGGAGATAACCTCCCACAAAGTGACAGGTGAAAACAGGCTCCCTAAGTATGACTCTCAATCAGCAACAACGATGTACAGCTGTTCCTGATTGAGAGTCATACCAGGCCAACACAGAAATACAAAACTAGAACAGCCCCTTAGAAATACAAACACAAGAACATACTCAACACCCCGGAACACATAAATCAAATACCCCTCTACAATACACACACCCCGAACCACCTAAATCAACTACCCCCTCTACATCGACACTTACACCAATAAACCACAGAAACACTCTACACAAAATATCCCTCTAACATATACACAAAACCATGAAAACAAATACCCTCTGCCACGTCCTGACCAAACTACAATAACAAATAGACCCCTTTACTGGTCAGGACGTGACACCTCCATTAAGCAATTATAGGCATCTGTCTGGGTGCTAACAATATTTTTTTTGCAATCCTTTTATGAGATTAGACATATTAGATTAGATATTGCATTTTCTCATTCCAGCCTGGTGCCAATGTTCCCGAGAACAACTGTAAGAATTGTGTGTGTGTGGTGACAACCTTACTTTGCTACCTGACAACTTTACGGTTTTTACTTTTTAATTACCGTTTATATTTTTAGTTTTTCCCTCACTCAACTTTTTTTCATTCAACTTTTTCACTCCGGATGTTTTATCTGGACATGGTTCGTCAGGACTTCCAACAGCCTAAGCTAAGTAACATTATGCCTTCTAATTGCAGTCGCTGTACTCATAATATTCAGGAGAACGATCGCCTTATGGCGAGGATAGCTGTGCTGCAAGCCCAGCTTCAGACGCAATCGTTAGGCAAGGGTAATTTCAGTGTAGGAAAGGATGAAACAGCGTCTCTGCCACCAGTAAGTACAGATAGTAACGTTAGTATAAATCCCCTCGCACGGTCCCCGAAGCCGGACAACTTTCTCATGGCTTCTGGAGGGAAATGCAGAAGGAATGTTCAACCGGTGTCGCTCATTCAACCGACAAACTTTCAACCAGTTCTCCCCATTAAGCAGCGTGTCGGAGTCAGAGGCCGAGCCTTCTCTGGTCTCTACTCCTCCCGTTCCGGGGTCTGAGACGCCGAAGCTTCCCACCGTTAGCTCTGACAAATTGAAAACCCTAGTCATTGGCGACTCCATTACCCGCAGTATTAGACTTAAAACGTATCATCCAGCGATCATACACTGTTTACCAGGGGGCAGGGCTACCGACGTTAAGGCTAATCTGAAGATGGTGCTGGCTAAAGCTAAAACTGGCGAGTATAGAGATATTGTTATCCACGTCGGCACCAACGATGTTAGGATGAAACAGTCAGAGGTCACCAAGCGCAACATAGCTTCAGCGTGTAAATCAGCTAGAAAGATGTGTCGGCATCAAGTAATTGTCTCTGGCCCCCTCCCAGTTAGGGGGAGTGATGAGCTCTACAGCAGTGTCTCACAACTCAATCACTGGTTGAAAACTGTTTTCTGCCCCTCCCAAAAGATATAATTTGTAGATAATTGGCCCTCTTTCTGGGACTCACCCACAAACAGGACCAAGCCTGGCCTGTTGAGGAGTGACGGACTCCATCCTAGCTGGAGGGGTGCTCTCAATTTATCTACGAACATAGACAGGGCTCTAACTCCCCTAGCTCCACAATGAAATGGGGTGCAGGCCAGGCAGCAGGCTGTTAGCCAGCCTGCCAGCTTAGTGGAGTCTGCCACTACCACAGTCAGTGTAGTCAGCTCAGCTATCCTCATTGAGACCGTGTCTGTGCCTCGACCTAGGTTGGGCAAAACTAAACATGGCGGTGTTCGCCTTAGCAATCTCACTAGAATAAAGACCTCCTCCATTCCTGCCATTATTGAAAGAGATCGTGATACCTCACATCTCAAAATAGGGCTACTTAACGTTAGATCCCTCACTTCAAAGCCAGTTATAGTCAATGAACTAATCACTGATCATAATCTTGATGTGATTGGCCTGACTGAAACATGGCTTAAGCCTGATGAATTTACTGTGTTAAATGAGGCCTCACCTCCTGGTTACACTAGTGACCATATCCCCCGTGCATCCTGCAAAGGCGGAGGTGTTGCTAACATTTATGATACCAAATTTCAATTTACAAAAAAAAAACGACGACGTTTTCGTCTTTTGAGCTTCTAGTCATGAAATCTATGCAACCTACTTAATCACTTTTTATAGCTGCTGTTTACAGGCCTCCTGGGCCATATACAGCGTTCCTCACTGAGTTCCCTGAATTCCTATCGGACATTGTAGTCACAGCAGATAATATTCAAATTTTTGGTGACTTTAATATTCACATGGAAAAGTCCACAGACCCACTCCAAAAGGTTTTCGGAGCCGTCATCGACTCAGTGGGTTTTGTCCAATATGTCTCTGGACCTACTCACTGCCACAGTCATACTCTGGACCTAGTTTTGTCTTGTGGAATAAATGTTGTGGATCTTAATGTTTTTCCTCATAATCCTGGACTATCGGACCACCATTTTATTACGTTTGCAATCGCAACAAATAATCTGCTAAGACCCCAACCAAGGAGCATCAAAAGTCGTGCTATAAATTCTCAGACAACCCAAAGATTACTTGATGCCCTTCCAGACTCCCTCTGCCTACCCAAGGACATTTGAGGACAAAAATCAGTTAACCACCTAACTGAGGAACTCAATTTAGCTTTGCGCAATACCCTAGATGCAGTTGCACCCCTAAAAACTAAAAACATTTGTCATAAGAAACTAGCTCCCTGATATACAGAAAATACACGAGCTCTGAAGCAAGCTTCCAGAAAATTGGAACGGAAATGGCGCCACACCAAACTGGAAGTCTTCCGACTAGCTTGGAAAGACAGTACCGTGCAGTAACGAAGAGCCCTCACTGCTGCTCGATCATCCTGTTTTTCCAACTTAATTGAGGAAAATAAGAACAATCCGAAATTTCTTTTTGATACTGACGCAAAGCTAACTAAAAAGCAGCTGTCACGACTTCTGCCAAAGTCGGCCCCTCTCCTTGTTCGGGCGGCGTTCGGCGGTCGACGACACCGGCTTACTAGTCACCACCGATCCATGTTTCCCTATTCGTTTTGTTTTGTCTTAATTATACACACCTGTTTTCAATTCCCTTATTATGTTCCTTATTTAACCCTATGGCTTCCCTTTCTGTTTTGTCCGTGATTGTTTTGTGTCAGTGGTTGTTGGAGGTGTTTCTCCTAACCCTGTTGTTTTGCTGTTGGAGATTTTTGATTGTGTTTTTTGAGTAAACAAGACTGTTTGCACTCATACCTGTGTCCTGCGCCTGACTCTGCTACGTCTCCAAACAAAATCGTTACAGCAGCATTCCCCAAGAGAGGATGGCTTTCACTTCAGCAGAAATAAATTCATGAACTTCTTTGAGGAAAAGATCATGATCATTAGAAAGCAAATTACAGACTCCTCTTTAAATCTGCGTATTCCTCCAAAGCTCCATTGTCCTGAGTCTGCACAACTCTGCCAGGACCTAGGATCAAGGGAGACACTAAAGTGTTTTAGTACTATATCTCTTGACACAATGATGAAAATAATCATGGCCTCTAAACCTTCAAGCTGCATACTGGACCCTATTCCAACTAAACTACTGAAAGAGCTGCTTCCTGTGCTTGGCCCTCCTATGTTGAACATAATAAACGGCTCTCTATCCACCGGTGTTTCCAAATTCACTAAAAGTGGCAGTAATAAAGCCTCTCTTGAAAAAAACTATCGACCTATATCGAATCTCCCATTCCTCTCAAATATTTTAGTAAAAGCTGTTGCGCAGCAACTCAGTGCCTTCCTGAAGACAAACAATGTATACGAAACGCTTCAGTCTGGTTTTAGACCCCATCATAGCACTGTGAAGGTGGTAAATTACCTTTTAATGACCGAGGCTCTGCATCTGTCCTCATCTGTCCTCATGCTCCTAGATCTTAGTGCTGCTTTTGATACCATCAATCACCACATTCTTTTGGAGAGATTGGAAACCCAGATTGGTCTACACGGACAAGTTCTGGCCTGGTTTAGATCTTATCTGTCGGAAAGCTATCAGTTTGTCTCTTTGAATGGTTTGTCCTCTGACAAATCAACTGTAAATTTTGGTGTTCCTCAAGGTTCCGTTTTAGGACCACTATTGTTTTCACTATATATTTTATCTCTTGGGGATGTCATTCGAAAACATAATGTTAAATTTCACTGCTATGCGGATGACACACAGCTGTACATTTCAGTGAAACTTGGTGAAGCCCCAAAATTGCCCTCGCTGGAAGCCTGTGTTTCAGACATAAGGAAGTGGATGGCTGCAAACTTTCTACTTTTAAACTCGGACAAAACAGAGATGCTTGTTCTAGGTCCCAAGAAACAAAGAGGTCTTCTGTTGAATCTGACAATTAATCTTGATGGTTGTACAGTCGTCTTAAATAAAACTGTGAATGACCTCGGCGTTACTCTGGACCCTGATCTCTCTTTTGAAGAACATATCAAGACTGTTTCAAGGGCAGCTTTTTTCCATCTACGTAACATTGCAAAAATCAGAAACTTTCTGTCCACAAATGATGCAGAAAAATTCATCCATGCTATTGTTATTTCTAGGTTTGACTACTGCAATGCTCTACTTTCTGGCTACCCGGATAAAGCACTAAATAAACTTCAGTTAGTGCTAAATACGGCTGCTAGAATCCTGACTAGAACCAAAGAATTTGATCATATTACTCCAGTGCTAGCCTCCCTACACTGGCTTTCTGTTAAGGCAAGGGCTGATTTCAAGGTTTTACTGCTAACCTACAAAGCATTACATGGACTTGCTCCTACCTATCTTTCTGATTTGGTCCTGCCGTTCTTACATACATGTACGCTACGGTCACAAGACGCAGGCCTCTTAATTGTCCCTAGAATTTCTAAGCAAACAGCTGGAGGCAGGGCTTTCTCCTATAGAGCTCCATTTTTATGGAATGGTCTGCCTACCCACTCATCTCTTCAGTGGGTCCTATGATTGAGTGTAGTCTGGCCCAGGAGTGTGAAGGTGAACGGAAAGGCTCTGGAGCAATGAACCGCCCTTGCTGTCTCTGCCTGGCCGGTTCCCCTCTCTCCACTAGGATTCTCTGCCTCTAACCCTATTACAGGGGCTGAGTCACTGGCTTATTGGTGTTCTTCCATGCCGTCCCTAGGAGGGGTGCGTCACTTGAGTGGGTTGAGTCACTGACGGGGTCTTCCTGTCTGGGTTGGCACCCCCCCTTGGGTTGTGCCGTGGCGGAGATCTTTGTGGGCTATACTCGGCCTTGTCTCAGGATGGTAAGTTGGTGTTTGAAGATATCCCTCTAGTGGTGTGGTGGCTGTGCTTTGGCAAAGTGGGTGAGGTTATATCCTTCCTGTTTGGCCCTGTCCGGGGGTATCGTCGGATGGGGCCACAGTGTCTCCTGACCTCTGCTGTCTCAGCCTCCAGTATTTATGCTGCAGTAGTTTGTGTCGCGGGTGCTAGGGTCAGTCTGTTATATCTGGAGTATTTCTCCTGTCTTATCCGGTGTCCTGTGTGAATTTAAGTATGCTCTCTCTAATTCTCTCTTTCTCTCTCTCTCTCTCGGAGGACCTGAGCCCTAGGACCATATATCAAGACTACCTGACATGATGACTCCTTGCTGTCTCCAGTCCACCTGGCCGTGCTGCTGCTCCAGTTTCAACTGTTCTGCCTGTGGATATGGAACCCTGACCTGTTCACCGGATGTGCTACTTGTCCCAGACCTACTGTTTTCAACTCTCTAGAGACAGCAGGAGCGGTAGAGATACTCTCAATGATCGGCTATGAAAAGCCAACTGACATTTACTCTTGAGGTGCTGACTTGTTGCACCCTCGACAACTGTGATTATTATTATTTTATCATGCTGGTCATTTATGAACATTTGAACATCTTGGCCATGTTCTGTTATAATCTCCACCTGGCACAGCCAGAAGAGGACTGGCCACCCCTCATAGCCTGGTTCCTCTCTAGGTTTCTTCCTAGGTTTTGGCCTTTCTAGGGAGTTTTTCCTAGCCACCATGCTTTGACACCTGCATTGCTTGCTGTTTGGGTTTTTTGGCTGGGTTTCTGTACAGCACTTTGAGATATCAGCTGATGTAAGAAGTGCTATATAAATAGATTTGATTTGGATGCCCAAACCCATCTACATATCATTGAGTGTCAACCTACTGAATGTGATACTCACTGCCAGCAGGTATGTGATCTTTATTGACACATCTACACACTTTGGCCTCATATGTAATTCAACCAACTTAGTCTAATATTTGATGAGTTCTTAGCAATTTCTAAATATTATAATAACCCTGATTCCTATGTGTCCACTATTGAGCTACTTCTGGATAAGTGTAATTTACTAGTAAGTTACCAGGATCACACATTGGTATAAGAGAGATCATGTGCACATCATAAAGGGTTTCTCTCTCTGGTCTGTCTTCTTCCTTTCAGGGCTATGATCATCAAGCTGTTCCTGGGCAGTGTTGTGGGAAGTGTGTACAGACAAGCTGTGTGGTTATGCTGCCAGATAATACCACACACACTATTCAGGTAAAATAGCATCAGGCAGCATTATTTATCTCCCACAGATTCGCAAATTGTATATACCTTTTTTTACAATTCGTAAAACATATCAGTCCTATTTCACTTGATTATTTAAAAACACCAACATGTAATTTTACTGTAGTAATAAGGTGTTATGCAAAATAACTATCTTAGCAATGATATAGTATATCTTATCTTACATCATTTGAAGAATCTCCTGTTGATATCTTTCATATTCTTACCTCTACAGCCTGGTTCTGTCTGGGTACCATCTGGAGACAAGTGTCAAGTTAGAGTGCGTAAAAATTATGGGCCAACTCATCCCAATCGAGGCTAAGACGGTGTGCCCTGACTTCTACCCAGAAGACTGCATACCCGTAAGTTACAATAACCATCAGGCAAATGATCTTGGTCCGGGAAACTGCCCCATTTAAAAACAACTGGACAATGTGCAAAATCATACTTGTGATGTACAGTTAAAACATGCCCAGTCACTCAGACCAAGGCCTGTTGCTTAATATAGTATACCTACTGTGTATTTATGTGAGGTTATTGACACCTACTGCTTAAAGTGAACAAAGCAAGAACACTGCACTGAAAAACATGTGGAGACAGTTTGGTAAACGCTACATCAGTGACTTATAAATGTTCTTGTTTTTTCTTCCATTTTCTTGTTTTTAAGGGAACTGAAGTTATTGCTCCAGATGGTTGCTGCCATGTCTGTGAGTGTCTTTTTAACACCATCCTTTTTGATAGACATTTGTAAATCATTCTTGCCCCTTATCATGCACTGGAAAAAGTGTTTTAGCTATTGCCATGGTCCTCAGGATGATTAACGGTAATTCATTTGAAAATGTCACTTTTGTGTGCAGGTATTTCAAAAACCATGCAATGTGACAAGCCATGCAAGCCATGCAACGTGACAAAGGGCAAAGTGTACCTGGACAGCAATGTCTGCAAACGAGGTGGAAGTGACAACATGCGGTGGATCCTGTGGCACCTACGCCATGTGAGTATTTTGATCATTCCTGAAATATTTTAGTAACACTAACACATTAATCCTCCCATAAAACAGAATTGGGCTGCCTGTCTAAATGCAAACTACAAATTATATTTTCAGTAATATGTTATGTTACAATGGCTGTGTTTACGAAGGCAGCCCAATTCTGATATTCTTTCCAATTATTGTCAAAAGAGCTCATCTGATTGGTCAAAAGATCGGCATTAGGCTGCCTGTGTAAACGCAGCCAATGTTATCTAATGCTACCATCATTACTTCCACATAATGACATCGCCTCTCCTTTCTATTTTCAGGTATTCTCTTGAGGCCAACATGATGGAGCGCTCTTGTACCTGCTGTTGGGAAGTATCCACCACCCTTTTTTAAATTTGTATTTATTTATTTACTTAACCAGGTAGGCAAGTTGAGAACAAGTTCTCATTTACAATTGCGACCTGGCCAAGATAAAGCAAAGCAGTTCGACACATACAACAACACAGAGTTACACATGGAATAAAACAAACATGCAGTCAATAATACAGTAGAAAAATAAGTCTATATACAATGTGAGCAAATGAGGTGATATAAGGGAGGTAAAGGCAAAAAAGGCCATGGTGGCAAAGTAAATACAATATAGCAAGTGAAACACTTGAATGGTAAATTTGTAGTGGAAGAAAGTGTAAAGTAGAAATAATGGGGTGCAAAGGAGCTAAATAAATACAGTAGGGGAAGCGGTAGTTGTTTGGGCTAAATTATAGATGGGCTATGTGCAGTGATCTGTGAGCTGCTCTGACAACTGGTGCTTAAAGCTAGTGAGGGAGATAAGTGTTTCAGAGATTTTTGTAGTTCGTTCCAGTCATTGGCAGCAGAGAACTGGAAGGAGAGATGGCCAAAGGAGGAATTGGCTTTGGGGGTGACCAGAGAGATATACCTGCTGGAGCGTGTGCTACAGGTGGGTGCTGCTATGGTGACCAGTGAGCTGAGATAAGGGGGGACTTTACCTAGCAGGGTCTTGTAGATGACCTGGAGCCAGTGGGTTTGGCGACGAGTATGAAGCAAGGGCCAGCCAACGAGAGCGTACAGGTCGCAGTGGTGGGTAGTATATGGGGCTTTGGTGACAAAACGGATGGCACTGTGATAGACTGCATCCAGTTTATTGAGTAGGGTATTGGAGGCTATTTTGTAAATGACATTGTCGAGGATCGGTAGGATGGTCAGTTTTACGAGGGTATGTTTAGCAGCATGAGTGAAGGATGCTTTGTTGCGAAATAGGAAGCCAATTCTAGATTTAACTTTGGATTGGAGATGTTTGATGTGAGTCTGGAAGGAGAGTTTACAGTCTAACCAGACACCTAGGTATTTGTAGTTGTCCACATATTCTAAGTCAGAACCGTCCAGAGTAGTGATGGCGGGCAGGTGCGGGCAGCGATCGGTTGAAGAGCATGCATTTAGTTTTACTTGTATTTAAGAGCAGTTAGAGGCCACGGAAGGAGAGTTGTATGGCATTGAAGCTCGTCTGGAGGGTTGTTAACAGTGTCCAAAGAAGGGCCAAAAGTATACAGAATGGTGTTGTCTGCGTAGAGGTGGATCAGAGACTCACCAGCAGCAAGAGCGACATCATTGATGTATACGGAGAAAAGACTTGGCCCAAGAATTGAACCCTGTGGCACCCCCATAGAGACTACCAGAGGCCCGGACAATGATTGCCTCGCCAGGTGAACCAGGCGAGGCAATCATTTGAGAAACCAAGGCTATTGAGTCTGCCGATGAGGATGTGGTGATTGACAAAGTCGAAGCCTTGGTCAGGTCAATGAATACGGCAGCACAGTATTGTTTCTTATTGATGGCGGTTACAATATCATTTAGGACCTTGAGCGTGGCTGAGGTGCACCCATGACCAGCTCTGAAACCAGATTGCATAGCGGTGCGGTGGGATTCGAAATGGTCGGTGATCTGTTTGTTGACTTGGCTTTCGAAGACCTTAGAAAGGCAGGGTAGGATAGATATAGGTCTGTAGCAGTTTGGGTCAAGAGTGTCCCCTCCTTTGAAGAGAGGGATGACAGCAGCTGCTTTCCAATCTTTTGGAATCTCAGACGACACGAAAGAGGTTGAACAGGCTAGTAATATGGGTTGCAACAATTTCGGCAGATACTTTTAGAAAGAAAGGGTCCAGATTTTCTAGCCCGGCTGATTTGTAGGGGTCCAGATTTTGCAGCTCTTTCAGAACATCAGCTGACTGGATTTGGGAGAAGGAGAAATGGGGAAGGCTTGGGCAAGTAGCTGTGGGGGGTGCAGTGCTGTTGACCGCGGTAGGGGTAGCCAGGTGGAAAGCATGGCCAGCCGTAGAAAAATGCTTATTGAAATTCTCAATTATAGTGGATTTATCAGAGGTGACAGAGTTTCCTATCCTCAGTGCAGTGGGCAGCTGGGAGGAGGTGTTCTTTTTCTCCATGGACTTTACAGTGTCCCAGAACTATTTCTCCTAAATGTAGGAGAAATAGTTTCAGCTTCTTATTCAATTTTTATTTTATTTTAGCCATTCAAAACACATAAATAAAGTTGGCAACAGGCTATTCATATATACCACGTTCTTGTTTTCATTCCTTTTGAAATTAAGTTGGGAAATATTTGATTGCAGACACCCAGTTCAACAATGGCTTATCCTCTTCCAGATAAACAACCACAATTCAAAGTGTCAAACACTTATTTCAATTTGAGTTGGTGTTAGGTTAGAGAAACGGATCAGTAATCTAAAGGTTTCTGGTTTCAGATCCCTGGCGCCACTTCCTACTGTGGTCCTTGAGCAACGCACTTAGCTAACCTCTACATATCTCCAGGGACAGGTCTGTGCTCCACCCTATACAGTACTAAAGACACATTTTCCTCTTTGATGGACTAATAAAGTATTTGTCCTAACTCATCTCTCATATTAAATAAATTATACAAAATAGAAACTATATTGTCTGGGCAATAATAGTCCTTTGGTTTCACCGAAAATAAAAACCAGATAATTTCATTTTGACTGTACCAAGTGTACAAAAGGGAAATACACGGGGCATGTGTGATTATATAAAAGAAATGGAAATACATGGGGTATGCATGATTACATAAAACAAACACAGTATTATTATGCACTTAAACTATTTCTTTCAAATGTTTTTGATTGTGTTTGTCAAACTGCGTGAACAGAAATGGGAAGGTTTCCACCTTAGTTGGAGGGAATTATAGAAGTATTTTGCTATTATAACCAGTCCACTGTTACTTATCTTACTGATGTTGTTGCCTTTCAACAATCAGACAAAAACTGGATAGACATTCAAATCAAAACTAATATTGCAGAAAATAGCACTCTGCCTGCTTTATAACATGATCATGTTATACTGACTTGTCTACAACTGGCATAACAAGTGTTGGTGTCCAAAGGATCATTTTGCTGACAGCTTTTGGTTAGTTGAGGCTCTTTAAAATGATAAATACTCTCTACAGTTTCTTGAAACCCCTTACCTGAAACAGAATGATGAATTATGGAATAATGGGCCCTTCAATTGTCAAGGCATTTGACAAACATACCATTGATTTCAATCAAAGTCATGGACAGGACATGACAGATTTAGAAGATTATACCTTGAGGTGCCATAGGGTCACGGTGGTTTGGATATACATTTAATTTTTAATTAGATCAATAATTGTATTCATGCTGGCTCAACATTGAAAGTCCCACCTATGTAGGCAAACATTCCTGTGAGATAAAAAGTATGCAGTAGAACAGGAAGGGTCAACTTAATAGGGACCCCATTGCCCAAAGGCCATAATACTAGGACTGTTTATTAGTTTTACCCAGCTCCAGGCACTGTATACTTGCTGCCAAGTCATCAAAAGGAACTCTGAGCTCACAGAAAGTGGGTCATATGTATAACATAATTAGAACAGGCACAGTAAAATACCCATTAAATAATATAAGGGTCAAATAAATAAGCTAATGTATTTTTTTCTTAAACATACAGTAGTGTTGTTAGGGAACTTCTCTTTACTAGCATATATAGCCAATAAAACAGTAAACATATGTTGCTCTACTGTGTGCTCCACCCTGGAAAGTTAATCCTGAGTCATTTCTCCCACTCTATTCAACATGTTTTAATATTACACTTACTTTTTCATAAAGGTTCCTGTATCAACCTACAACAATCTAACCTTTAGTTACACTTAACATTAAGCTGTCACCCATAAGTCATCACAGTTTGTTTGAGTTATTCAGAGTTCTCATCAACTTGCGCTGTATAATATTACTTCTGTGTGCTGAATTGAGGTTGAGAGTAAACTCAATCTATTTACCCAGAGCTTGTGTAATAATGGTCCTATACAAAAACCAAGTATAGCTATGATGGTAGAAAATCCAAATACGTAACCCAGAGCTGCTGAAATCATCAAACATTGTTGAAGCCTTTGTAAGGTTGAACAGCACACAGCCTCTGGCAAGACCTAGGTGGGGATGGGTGGGGAAGGATGGATAGGCTATTCAGTCAGTGAAGGCTTTGTTAGGAAAGAAACCACCTGGGGTGTAGACACAAGGGCATATGCTATAGCCTAGGCAGTGTGAAAGACATTTAAAGGCTGGGCCAATTATCAGTCATAAATCAGTACATTGTAATACAATTTGGTTTAATGAGGTTTGAGGTCTGTCTGAATTCCTGATTGACCACTATGAATATCCCATTGTCCAATGTAAAGATGGGTCAAATACGTAAAGTATTAACCTGCAAACATGCAACAGATTCAACCCTATAGCAGATTAATGCAGACAATCATATGCAGATATGATCATTTTACACATAGGTCGACTCTGTCAGCAATGGATAATAAAATCCCTATTAGGCAAGTTAGATGATTGACTTAATAAAAAAAAGGCAATTCTTCAACAGATGTTGATCAACTGACGGTACAATATTTCATGTCATGTGTTACATTCATCACAGGAAAACCAAGCAGTATTTTGCTTGGTTTGAACACAGAACTGCTAAAGTGAAGGAAACACCAACATAGTGTCTTAATAGGGCATTCGGCCACCATGAGCTGCCAGAACCGGTTCAATGCACCTTGGCATAGATTATACAAGTGTCTGGAACTTTATTGGAGGGATGCAACAACATTTCTATCATGCCAAATTCCATAATTTGGTGTTTTGTTGATGGTGGTGGAAAGCACTGTCTCAGGCTCCACTCTAGAATCTCCCACAAGTGTTCAATTGGGTTGAGACTGACACACACACACACACACACACATACATACAGTATGGTGGAATGTTAATTGCTTAATTAACTTAGGAATCACACCTGTTTGGAAGCACCTTCTTTCAATATACTTTGTGTTCCTCAATTACTCAAGTGTTTCCCTTATTTTGTCAGTTACCTGTACAATGTTGGTAAAAGAAATTAGTGTCAATGAAATATGGAAAGGCATTGTCACGCCTTCTCCCACTCCGGCGCTCGATGTCGCCGGGTTTACTAACCACCGGTCTTGGCAACCCATCATGACGCACACCTGGCAACCATCATTATGCACACCTGGACTTCATCACTATCTTGACTACTTCTCCTTTATCTAGCACTCTGTAGCCTCACTCATCAGGCAGTATTGGTTCTGTTTTCTTGTCCAGACGCTGCTTTTGGTTTATATCGCGCCTTGTTCGTTTTTATTAAACACACCAACTGCACCTGCTTCCAGACTCCCTGCATCTCCGTTACAGAATACTACCTCAGCAAATGGAAGCAGCAGGTAATCAAGACATCTCCCAGATGGTCGATGAACAGGGACACCTACTTCGCCAACACCACGACCAGATGGTGCCACTGGGGACGGCTATGGATGAGGTCCTCCGCATTCTTCAACGCCTTGGCATTACCCGAGGGGCGTCACCTCCAACTAGCGTAGGATTCTCTACCACGAGTCGACCCATCGAGCCAGTACCCCAGCCTATCCAGTGCCCCCACCCAGGTCAGTGACGCCTGATTCTCCCTCCCGGACAAATATGACAGGATTATCTAAATCCTGTGGCTTTCTATTCCAGTGCTCCCTCTATATTGTCCATCAAATGGGAGCCCCCACTGCCGAGAGGTCCAAGGTTGCCATGGTTATTTCCCTGCTGACCGGACGGGCATTGGAGTGGGCTACGGCCGTCTGGGAGAGGAGGAGCTGGGTTCCTACGAGAGGTTCATGGCTCTGTTCAGGAGTTTCTTCGATCATCCACCGGAGGGTGGGGGGGGGGCATGCCAAGACAACACCCTCTCCGCGGCTGAGTGACGGTGTCGGAGACAGCTTTGGCTCTGTCCCTATTGTGGTCAGGAGGGGCACCAGCTTCAATTGTGTCTGATATGTTCCAACCCAGGGTTCACGAGAGCAGAGACCATGATCATCCATCTCCTGGGTTAGGCGTGAGTATTCCATCACTTTCTGCCAAACCCTTTCTAGTATCGATTTCACTGGCTGCCTGTCCCTCGTGTGTTGTTTCTACAGCTCTATTGGACTCCGGTGCCACAGGGAATTTTATGGACCAGGCCCTTGCCTCCTCCATGAACATCACCTTTCCTCTCCTTTTCTGATTCAAGTGCTGGATAGTGGACCACTGGGATCTGGGACTATCACACACATCACAGCACCACTCACCCTCACCGTGGAGTCCATACATCAAGAAAACCTTTCCTTTCTTATCATCAGTGCACCCGTACACAAGGTCGTCCTCAGCCTCCAATGTCATGACCCCACCATATCATGGTCGAGGATGACAATCACAGACTGGGCACCTGAATGCCGGATGACCTGCTTTCCCTTCCCCTGTGGTTCCACGTCGGTCGAGAGTCCTGTGGTTGCCCTTCAGCCCAACATCCCGTAGGTATATCAAGACCTGCTGGAGTTTTCTCCAAGACCCGTGCCATCTGTCTCCCTCCTCATCGCCCCTGGGACTGTGCCATCGATCTGCATGTAGGCTCTGCACCACTGGAGTGACATAGTGTGGGGCTTAAAGACACACAGAGCCTACAATGGCATCACCATAGTCTCTTGGCTATGGTTCAACGAGATGCCCCACTTGACCATAGCTCGCTCGGATTGACTGCAGCGACCGTGCAAAAAAGTAGGCCCAAAATGAAGCCTGGCCTAATTTTGAGGTGCTTTTGGGTGACAGTGGCAGAACCGTTAAGTTTAGAAACACAATTCAACCACAGGAATGTTCCTAAGGTCCTCCCAATCTGTGCAAACCTTGACCGTGTGGAATTAACCCTTAACAGTGAAAACAGGGTGTTTTCATCTAACAGTTAACAGTGACATCTCTCCCCATAGGAATACATTGCCTGCTCTCTTAACTTCAAGCTGAAGCCTATGTGGGTTATGATTGCCATATCAAACTGTCTTCGATGACAATACATCAGGCCACTATAAGGATTACCTGTGTTGATTCTAAGCTTCCTGGAGCAACCCGGAAGTGGTTAAATTCACCCTGATTTTTTTTTTCTTCACAATCTGCAGTTAGAGAAAAACACTGCATTCAACCCTCTATAAACCAGTCAGTTCTTAACGTAAAGACTTGAAATTCAGGATTTTATAAAAGCCTACCCCAATGAGGATATGTGTTTACTTCCTGTGCCAACCGGCAGTGCCTTAAATTGGGGTCATAGGGGCTGTTTCGAAGGGTTAAAAGGTCACATCTTTCCAAAATGTCATATGTGTGATTAGATGAACTGTAAATGATGAACTGTAAATCAGTTATTTCTCCCATCAGATGTCCAAGAAACACACACACACACACACACACACACACACACACACACACACACACACACACACACACACACACACACACACACACACACACACAGCCAGGATGGAGTAACACAGTGTGGGGCTTACAGACACACTGAGCATGCAATAGATACCAGCGTACGCACCATCAAATATCTGTCAAACCAAGAGCTCTGAAACTTTAGAAACCTGTTCTAGAGCTTAAATCGGTAGTGCACGGCGAGTTATGTGGCTCTAGAAGGTTCTCAAAACGAGAAACCGCCTCGTCCATTTGCAATAACTTCAATTCATTTTGAACGTCGTGAAAATGACAACATTTAGAAAAGTCCTAGAATCACAAGACTGGTCCCTTGAAACCGCCTCGGCCCACAGGATGACACTTGGCATTTGCCATGTTCCGCTTGCAATTCGGTTTTGATGAACTGCCGTCCATTTGAGTAGTATTTGCGATTGTGTATATGGTTCGACCAATGCCAATAAGTTGCCATTCATTTTTGTCCCTTTCATGGGGGTCTTCCCTTACCTTCGTGGTGGAAGTGGACGCTTCAGAAGTGGATGTGGGGGCTGTCCTGTCCCAACGACGAGGTAATCCACAGAAATTGTATCCATGTGCATTTTACTCAAAGAAACTGCCTCTTGCAAAGAGAAACTATGATGTTGGAGATCGGGACCACATGGCGGTGAAGTTGGCAGTAGAGGAGTGGAGACACTGGCTGGAGGGCACCAAGGATTTCTCATCCTCACTGACCATCAGAACCTGGAGTACATACGGACAGCGAGGCGGCTGAACCCGTGCCAAGCAAGGTAGGCCCTTCACTAGAGTCAACTTCACTCTGACATATTGCCCAGCTTCAAAGAACATCAATGCCCTGTCCCATCTCTTTGATTCGGGAGAGGTTCCTGTCCTGACTGCACCCATAATTCCACCCACTTGAGTCGTAGGGTCCATGCTCTGGGACATAGATGTGGACATTCGCCAGGCCCTGGAAAGGGAACCCGCACCTGCTACCTATCCTCCTGAGCACACCTATGTTCCCACGGGGATAATGGAATGGCTGTGGACCTGGGCATGCACAGCTGTCGTCGCTGGACATCTAGGTATCACCTGCACAATTCAATCTCTGGAAACTACTGGTGGCCCACCTTGGCGCCGGACATCACTCGCTATGTCAACTCCTGTTCCGTATGTGCCCAAACTAAATCTCCTTGGCACGCTCCAGCAGGGAAACTCCTTCCCGTGCCTCAACGTACCTGGTCTCATCTGTCTATTGATTTTTGTCACTGATATCCCCTCTGATTGTTTCACCACCATTTTGGTGGTTGTGGACAGATTCTCTAAATCCTGCTGTTTTAACCCTCTCTCTGGTCTCCCTGCCGCTCTCCAGGTTGCTGAGGCACTGTTCCAGGAGGTCTTCTAGCACCGATCTTCCAGAGAAGCAGGGGGTCATCGTCAGTCTCAGTTCTTAGTCTAACAGGCAGGTGGAGAGGATGAACAAAGAGCTGGGGAGGTTCCTGAGGAGTCACTGCCAGGACCGGCAGGGGGAGTGGGCCCAATTCCTTTCCTGGGCAGAGTACGCCCACAATTCATTGCGTCACTCCTCCACCGGGCTGACTGCCTTCCAATGTGTTCTGTGTTCCCTGGACATCGAGGGGAGCCCTGCCTATGCCATCAGATCCCTCCTGGATTCCTGATGTCATGTGGGCCGGCTCCAGTACCTGGTGGACTGGGAGGAGTACGGTCCAGAGGAGCAGTGTTGGGTCCTGGTGGACGATATTCTAGATCCCGAGATTTCCACCTTCGCTGTCCGGACCGGCCTGCTCCTTGCCCTCGGGGCCGTCCCCCTGGCCGGCATCCCCCTGGACCACCGGTCCTGGCAACCATCATTACACACACCTGCGCCTCATCATTATGCACACCTGAACTTCATCACTATCTTGACTACTTCCCCTTTATCTAGCACTCTGTAGCCTCACTCATCAAGCAGTATTGGTTCTGTTTTCTTGTCCAGACACTTCTGTTGTTTTGTATCTCTCCATGTTTATTATTATTAAACTCACCAACTGCACCTGCTTCCAGACTCCCTGCATCTCCGTTACAGGCATGCAGGTAGAGCAAACTTCTTTAATGGGTTTTTAGTAAAATGTTAACTTTTTGGTCGTTTAGTGTGATTTATGTTTAGTAAAAGAAAATTGAGCATATTTCCAGTATGTTGAGACTTAAATGTGTGCTTAATAACCATAAGCCTTAAAATGACAACCACCAATTGAACAGGGATGGTTTGACCAAAAAATGAATGTTACATTTTCAAACATAAATTTGGAAAACGTAGATATGCTACTAAACACATGTTACTAAAGTTAATTTTGCAACAGCATAGGGGGTATGTAGCACATATTCCCATCTAGTCAGTCCTGTTGAATTATCATTTTTAAACCAAAAAGAGTAGGTTGATACTATTGAGAGACTAAGAAATCTGAAGTGATTAACATTATAATACTTGTGAATTTCTTCACATCAGTGTGTCAATTATTTCAAACAATGGATCATTTATTTTTTTTATCAGGATGCAGTTCCTGGATCAGCTTGGTGAGTCACACTAGACTATGAATACAATTAGTAGGATTACTCCTTTGAGCAACAGCAGAGAGACAAATGTTTGCATTTGGACAATGTGTGCTCAAGATACTGAGCCAATAAAGTGGATTAATGTATTATTAATCTGTTATACATTGCCAGAGTTTGGGATGGCCATGGAGATGCACCTTTTTGTTCTATCAAATCTCACTACTTATAATGAATGTATCTGTAATTATACATTAAAATATACATTACATAAAGAAAAAGCATATATTGAATTGTGGACCCCAGGAGGAGTATCTGCTGCTTTCGGGATAATGGGGATCCTAATACAATACCAAATGCTTAAACCACTGGAGTGGAGATGCTGCCTGAGATAGATACTGAATGAGGAAGGAAGACACCTCTCCCTGTAAAAAAGGAAATCACAGACTATTAAGTAACTTCTCTTGCGCAATATAGATGTGTAGGTCTATAATAAAGGACATTATGAACCCCCTGAGTTTATAATAACAATAGGGGTACACAACTAATCCCAATAATAGAATACTTAATAAAAATAGCTAAATCTGTATGTAAATGCTCATGCTTAATGTACTAAAAAACCTCATAAGACAGAACATTCAAGTCTTAAAGTCGTCATTGAGTCATGTTTAACCTGTGGCCCCACCTTTGTGTTAACCTTTAAGGTCCCTCCTCAAATACAGGTTGTTATAAAAACCAGATCCATCCTAAGCACCTCTCTCATATCACCTGTGTAGGACCTGTTCACGACCCACAGGATCACCATGGGGACAACCAAGAATACACCGATATGGAGGCTGATATGCCTGGCATTACTGATCAAATCAACACAAACAGGTTGGTAGAATATTCATTCATTAGCCTAAATCAGAAGGAAAGGTAACTTTCAGATTTGATAATATCTCTCTCTCTATATATATATATATTTAATGTAAAATCTCATTATCAAAAATATTTGTGTGTTAGTACATTTCTGAATAGCTAACACATAAATATTTTTGATAATGAGAATTACACAGGGAAAAAACAAACATACAGTCAATAATACAATAGAGAAAGTCTATATACAGTGTGTGCAAATGAGGTAGGATAAGGGGGTGAGGCAAATAATAGGCCATAGTGCCGAAATTATTACAGTATGGCAAATTAAACACTGGGGTGATAGATGTGCAGAAGATGAGTGTGCAAGTAGCAGTACTGGGGTGCAAAGGAGCAAAATATATAAAATAAATAACAATATGGTGATGAGGTAGTTGGATGGGCTATTTACAGATTGGTACAGGTGCAGTGATCTGTGAGCTGCTCTGACAGCTGGTGCTTAAAGCTAGTGAGGGAGATATGAGTCTCCAGCTTCAGTGATTTTTGCAGTTTGTTCCAGTCATTGGCAGCAGAGAACTGGAGGGAAAGGCGGCCGAAGGAGGAATTGGTTTTGGGGGTGACCAGTAAAATATACCTGCTGGAGCACGTGCTGCGGGTGGGTGCTGCTATGGTGACTAGGAAGCTGAGGTAAGGCGGGACTTTACCTAGCAACGACTTATAGATGACCTGGAGCCAGTGAGTTTGGCAACGGATATGAAGCGAGGGCCAGTCAACAAGAGCATATAGGTCGCAGTGGTGGGTAGTATATGGGGCTTAGGTGACAAAATGGATGGCACTATGATAGACTGCATCCAATTTGCTGAGTAGAGTGTTGGAGGCTATTTTGCAAATGACATCGCCGAAGTCAAGGATTGGTAGGATAGTCAGTTTTACTAGGGTATGTTTGGCAGCATAAGTGAAGGATGCTTTGTTGCGAAATAGGAAGCCGTTTCTAGATTTGGATTGGAGATGCTTAATGTGAGTCTGGAAGGAGAGTTTACAGTCTAACCAGACACCCAGGTATTTGTAGTTATCCACATATTCTAAGTCAGAACCGTCCAGAGTAGTGATGCTGGACGGGAGGGTAGGTGTGGGCAGCGATCGGTTGAAAAGCATGCATTTAGTTTTGCTTACATTTAAGAGCAGTTGGAGGCCACGGAAGGAGAGTGGTATGGCATTGAAGCTCGTCTGGAGGTTAGTTAACACAGTGTCCAATGAAGGGCCAGAAGTATACAGAATGGTGTCGTCTGCGTAGTGGTGGATCAGAGAATCACCAGCCGAAAGAGCGACATCATTGATGTATACAGAGAAAAGAGTCGGCCCGAGGATTGAACCCTGTGACACCCCCATAGAGACTGCCTGAGGTCCGGACAACAGGCCCTCCGATTTGACACACTGAACTCTGTCAGAAAAGTAGTTGGTGAACCAGGCGAGACAGTCATTTGAGAAATCAAGGCTGTTGAGTCTGCTGATAAGAATGGGATGATTGACAGAGTTGAAAGCCTTGGCCAGGTCGATGAATAAAGCTGCAAAGTATTGTCTCTTATCGATGGCGGTTATGATGTCGTTTAGGACCTTGAGCGTGGCTGAGGTGCACCCATGACCAGCTCGGAAACTAGATTGCCTAGCGGAGAAGGTACAATGGGATTCGAAATGGTCGGTGATCTGTTTGTTAACTTGACTTTCGAAGACCTTAGGGTAGGATAGATATAGGTCTAGCAGTTTGGGTCTAGAGTGTCTCCCCCTTTGAAGAGGGGATGACCGCGGCAGCTGTCCAATCTTTGGGAATCTCAGATGACACGAAAGAGAGGTTGAACAGGCTAGTAATAGGGGTTGCAACAATTTTGGCTGATAATTTTAGGAAGAGAGGGTCCAGATTGTCTAGCCCGGCTGATTTGTAGGGGTCCAGATTTTGCAGCTCTTTCAGAACATCAGCAATCTTGATATGGGTGAAGGAGAAATGGGGAAGGCTTGGGCAAGTTGCAGTGAGGGGTGCAGGGCTGTTGACCGGGGTAGTGGTAGCCAGGTGGAAAGCATGGCCAGCCATAGAAAAATGCTTGATGAAATTCTCAATTATCGCGGCTTTATTGGTGGTGACAGTGTTTCCTAGCCTCAGTGCATGAGCTTGTTTATGAGATTGTTTCCATCTAAATTTGAAAATGTTACACATTTGTGGTGAAAAATCTATAACCTTTTAGAAATCTTTATAATTAGTGATTGTTATCAAGAGTGGTTGTAGCATAGTTTATAGTGTTATAAATACATAAAGCACTCCCCCCACTGAGTGTGTGTTGGTACTTTAGATTTTGTTTGTTGATCAGGAACAAAAACAAGAACAGAATACAGACCAAACTCAAGTGTATATCTTTAAAATAACAGTTGTGGTAAGTATGTCAAATGTCTGATATTACTCAAATAATACTGAAAGGAAACATCTGATGCCTAAATATGTAAAATAGGAACTGAACAGTTGTCGGAATTCAATGTGTTTAGTTTACAAAGCAGATGACACTTGATTAAGGAATCTTCAGGTTTGTTTTATTTGTCAGATGACCTGTTAGCCAGGGCTGAGCTTTCCAAAAGCTTTGATCACACCTATGCAATTCATAGAGCATCAAAGTACTGTGGTTCAGGCACAGAAGACTCTGCAAACGCAGGAACATTCCCTTTAAAATTAAATTGCACGATAGCACTGAACTTCGGCGATACGGATTGAATGGAGCCTTAGGTTCGCTGTCAATATTGAATGGGTCACATCATGCCTCAAATGTCCCTTTGTCTGGACATACTGCTGTGCAAATCAAATACACTTCTAAAAGCGCAGTGCAACAATCTATATCTGCAATGATTAAATTCCATCCGGAATGTTCATATAACACTGTAAAATACTCATGAATTGCTTTTTTTCAGTGAACCCCACAACAAGTGTAACAATCATCCCGACAATGATCACAACGATACCCACACTTTCAGGTAAATCTCTGACAGAATGCACACTGAATAAATGACTGGGTATCCATCAATACGCTAAGAAGGAACTGACGTTTGTATTCCTTGTCCCTCAGGATTGAATGCCTCACACAATGACCAGGTCTGCAGCACATGGGGTAACTACCATTTTAAGACTTTTGACGGGGACTTTTTGCAGCTCCCCTCCACCTGCAACCATGTTGTGACCTCACTGTGTAAGAGCAGCTATGAGGCTTTCAACATCCAGATGAGGCGGCAGGTGGTGGACAACCAGCCCACCATTAGCAAGATCACCATGAAGCTGGATGGTGTAGTGGTGGAGCTATCCAAGGGTGTTGTTGTGGTCAATGGGCAGACGTGAGTTTCCCTGTCATTTGACTGATTCGCCATTCTGCAAGCACCTCTCTTGAGGATTTTATGTGCTACATTATGGAATTTAATAAAAATTACAATCATAATGTATTGGATGACCTTTAAACATCTTCTTCCTCCTGAAGGGTGACCCTGCCGTTCAGCTTGTCTGGAGTCAGCATCGTGAAGACTACATCCAATGTGAAGGTCGTAGCCAAACTGGGGCTGGTTGCTGTTTGGAACAAGGATGACTCCCTAATGGTAAAATACCTGCATTTCTAATTTCCCTCTTCAATGGTTGATTAGTTAATAATGTTACATTTTTCTTTAGATTAAAAGCATAAAATCTTTGTAATCATTGGCAATGATCAGCAGTTGATCGTGAGTGAGAAACACCTATTTTTGGCTGCACCTTGTTGGTTGAAGCACTGTCTACTCCCCTCCTAAAATATTAATATTGAAAGGCAGAATTAGCTGAAGAACAAGGATGAATTAAACAGGATATGTGAAGATATATAGGCTATACACACACAGGCTAATGTTCCAATGTTTATTTGATGAAGTGTTTGCAAATATTTGTTGATTTGAATTACATTTTCTGTCACTCCCTAATATAAGACAAACAAAAAGATAGGTTATAGACATGGAGGATAGCCAAGACTGAACACGTGAATGGTGCTGAACAGGATGAGATTTTGTGGACAAAACACATTGTATCTGGTCATTCTACAGATTGAAATGAATGAGAAGTACAGAAACCAGACCTGCGGACTGTGTGGTGACTTCAATGAAGTCCAAACATATAACGAGTTCATCATCAATGGTAAAATAATTTCTGAAATTTCCAAAACTGAAATTTACATTATATACTGTAGGTGGAAAAGCAAATGTTCAATGTCTGTGTTGTTGCAGGTGGGAAACTCTCTAGCTCTGACTATGGAAACCTCTGGAAACTGGATGGCCCTCTGGAAGTCTGTGAGGAGCCTACGCTAACTTCTGTGGAGAGTTGTGGAGATGAGGTATTCAAATTCAAACCACAGAACAAGAGTACAAAACAATGTTAATAGAAGTTGGAAATAGCAATTCATCCATGTGATTCAACAAATGTTTTCTATATGGTAACCTTTTGTGGTTTGTCTCTGTAGGAATTTTGTCGGCAGCTGTTCTCCAGTGCAGCTTTCAGTAGCTGTGCTAATTATTTGGACATGGACGCCTTTGTCGAGACCTGCCTTGCAGACCTGTGCCACTGTGATAACAGCACCAACTCCTTCTGCCTGTGCAACACCATCTCAGAGTACTCCCGTCAGTGTGTTCATGCAGGGGGGAAGCCCCAGCAATGGAGGACTAAACAGTTCTGCTGTAAGCATGCAGATACTCTTCAACATGCCCACCAAACACTAAATGATCACGTTCACAATCTATTTTAAGAAAATAGTTAATCACAATGTTTATTTTCTCAGATAAGACATGTCCCTACAACATGGAGTACCAGGAATGTGGAAGCCCCTGTGTTGACACCTGCTCCAACCCAGAAGCCAGTCAGATGTGTGAAGACCACTGTACAGACGGCTGCTTCTGTCCTCTAGGTACCACACAGGTTCAACTCAAATCAAATCAAATTTATTTATAAAGCCCGTTTTACATCAGCTGATATCTCAAAGTGCTGTACAGAAACCCAGCCTAAAACCCCAAACAGCAAGCAATGCAGGTGTAGAAGCACGGTGGCTAGGAAAAACTCCCTAGAAAGGCCAGAACATAGGAAGAAACCTAGAGAGGAAGCAGGCTATGAGGGGCGGCCTGTCCTCTTCTGGCTGTGCCGGGTGGAGATTATAACAGAACATGGCCAAGATGTTCAAATGTTCATAGATGACCAGCAGGGTCAAATAATAATAATCACAGTGGTTGTCGAGGGTGCAACAGGTCAGCACCTCAGGAGTAAATGTCAGTTGGCTTTTCATAGCCGATCATTCAGAGTATCTCTACTGCTCCTGCTGTCTCTAGAGAGTTGAAAACAGCAGGTCTGGGACAGGTAGCACGTCCGGTGAACAGGTCAGTGTTCCATAGCCACAGGCAGAACAGTTGAAACTGGATCAGCAGCATGGCCAGGTTTACTGGGGGCAGCAAGGAGTCATCAGGCCAGGTAGTCCTGAGGCATGGTCCTAGGGCTCAGGTCCTCTGAGATAGAGACAGAAAGAAAGAGAGAATTGGAGAGCATACTTAAATTCACACAGGACACCGGATAAGACAGGAGAAATGCTCCAGATATAACAGACTGACCCTAGCCCCCCGACACATAAACTACTACAGGATAAATACTGGAGGCTGAGACAGGTGGGGTCGGGAGACACTGTGGCCCCACCTGACGATACCTCCGGACAGGGCCAAACAGGCAGGATATAACCCACTTTGCCAAAGCACAGCCCCCACACCACTACAACTCTGTTGTACAAGTTAACCTAAAGCACATCATGAAAACACCACACCTTTACCCATTATGCCTTTTATGTCAATGTGTGCAAAGTATCTGAATAAGGTGACAAAGGAAGGAGTAAATAATGGATGTTTTTCTCAGTTACTTCCTGGAGTCAGTGCAGTTCTCTGTGTAAAGTAAACATTAGAATAACACTCCTTACTGAATGCAGTTTTAGCAATCTCTTAAAGGAATACTTTTCTGGCAGGAACTAAACTCTTTCTGAATGTTGTCTTAAAATTATGCCTGATCTCTCTCCAAATAGGTACTGTTTTTGATGATGTCAGCAACAGTGGCTGTATTCCATTGAGCGAATGCCTCTGTGTCCACAATGGACAAGTATCCAAATCTGGAGAATCTTACACCAGCAACTGTAAAGAATGGTAGGCCAAGTACATCATCTGATTTAAACATCACATATCCCATGCCTCATTTTCATGAATCATGCCAAACTACAGTGTGATTATTAAAACTGTATGCATGTAAATATTTCTAAAATACTATATGAATGCAGTTGTGAGATGAGCCTGTAAATGTTCCCTTTAGCACCTGTGCTGGTGGTCAGTGGGCCTGTACAGACAAGGACTGTCCTGGGACCTGCTCTGTGGAGGGAGGATCCCACATCAACACCTACGATGGGAAAGCCTACACCTTCCATGGGGACTGCTCTTACATTCTGACCAAGGTCAGTTCATGTGGTGCAGTATAGCAAAGCAAGTAGAAACTAGTAGAAAACATTCAATATAACTTTTCAGTGCAAAGGTGAGGTAAAATAGCTTTTCCTCAAGCCATACGTTGACGTAGACGTGTCCAAAGGGGTCAATCTTTAAGTGAGTCATTCTCATTTCATGTTTTTGCCTTCAAACTCATGCTGGTTTTCTTTCAGCAATGCAATGGAACTGAATTCACCGTGCTGGGAGACATTGTGAAGTGTGGGTTGACTGACACTGAGACGTGTATGAGGGCTGTTACCCTAGCCCTCTCCAGCAGATCCACTGTAAGGCAACTCTCCAAATACTTTTCAGACCAAATAATACAAGGACCTGTCAACTCATTTCCAAACAAAACCGCTTCTTTAAGATAATTATACTAGTTAGCAAATAAATGTCCCTCAGACTTTTTGTCTAAACACACAATAACCTTATTTAAAATTGCCCTGACTTGGCAAATATTGCTGGGATATTTGCAATCTCATAAAATGCTTATCTATGGAAACAAATGAGAATTTAATAAAATATATTATCTAATTCACAGGTGATCCGAGTCCTGTCAAGTGGAAGTGTTTTTGTAAATCAGATTCTTTCTCAGCTCCCGCTCTATACAGGTGAGATAATCCATTGTAATGCCAAATTAAATTGTAGTGTGGATCAGTGCATGAACTCCATGTCATTTATATTCACAAGATGAAGCCTTAATGGTGTCCCTCTATTTATTTAATGTATTGCAGCTGAAGTGACCGTCTTCAAGCCCTCCTCATTCTACATTGTTATCCAGACAACTCTTGGAGTTCAACTTCAGATCCAGCTTTCACCAGTTATGCAGATTTACATAACTGCCATCTCATCCTACAAAGGAACAACCTGTGGTATGCTTCAGATTCATCCACCAGTTTCATACCTTTTTCTTCAGTATCTCTATTCATAAAAATCTAATAACATCATATGGCTTCAATTATTTTCCACAGGCCTTTGCGGAAACTACAATGACGTTCAGGCAGATGAGTTCAGAGTCATCAGTGGATTGGTGGAGGGCACAGCTGTAGCTTTTGCCAACACATGGAAGACCATGTCCAGCTGCCCTGATGTCAAGACTAGCTTTGAAAACCCCTGCAGTTTGAGCATCGAAAATGGTACGTATTTAATAAGCCTACAGATGAATCACTTGTTGAATGATTATAACAAAGTTATATAAGATAGTGTCGTGTCTTTGGCTATGCCGGATTAAGTGATATGACATGCTAACTTATAAAATGATTTCTCTGTAATTAATATTACCTGATTAAGCTAATCATGTAAATGTAATTAACTAGAAAGCCGGGGCACCACGGAAGAACGTTTATAGAGCCGTTATCTTCCGAATAAACTCTTAAAATACTTAGTAATATTTTACATCGATAGCAGTCAATATTAACCCTTATCTTATTTTCAGTCTCATAATGAAAGTTGTAAATTCTTGGTTATCTTCACGAACCCTGGCTAACAAGTTGAATCAGCAATACAAAATTGGGTTTAATTATTTATTTACTAAATACCTAAACTAATCACACAGAATTACATATACACAGAATACCAATGATGTCATACAGAAAACGTCCCGGTGGACGGAACCTGGTTACACAAAGGAAAGGGGGTTGGGCTTGAATGAAAGAGCGGGAAGATTTAGGAACCACAAACAGCAGCTATGCTATCGTAAATACATTATCTTATGCATTCTAAATTACCGCCCATTTGGAAAAGGAAAATGCAATAAATATTTACTCTGAGCTGCGCTTCGGTAGATTGGTCGTAGATGCTGGCCGGGTTGGCCAACAGATCTTCCTGTACTCAGAACAATGTCTCTGGTGGTAAATTGGATACGTGGTGGTATCTTCGTCCGTCTGTTAGACTGGATCCGTCGTCCGTCCTTTCCTAGCCCCCGTTTAAAGCGGCCGCTGCTAACTCAACGGCTAGGAAGTATCACTTCTGTAGTGAATAAGCTCAAAGTTCATACCAGTTCATACCATAGCTCACGCCGAGGTTGGCTTAGTTCTGTCCTTGACATGTGTGTCCTTCTAACGTAGAGGCTGCAGACCTCCCGTACTGGAACTACCTGGTTATCTTTTCGTCAAAGGCTTATATAGTGGAGAGGGGGAAGGAGGTGTTTCATCGTTTATAACCCCTGTCTCTTCACAGGGTTGGGCCACTGATCAAGCAGGGCACTTTCCTTATGAAAACCCAAATCTCTCATTTGGAAGCTAAAATTACATTTAATCTCCTAACAAACAATTTCAATATCAAACATTTCAATTGCATAACAATTCCATGTTACTCTGATAACTAGAGGATGTATACTTTCTCAGGTACAGTTTATGTCGTCCTGTCATCAGTCATAATGTCTCAGATAACAATGAACTGACCTCCATACTCATTACGTTATCAAGCATATTTCCAACTGGTTTTATTACCAAAATATGGTTCCTTTCCCCATTTGTTTGATGTTCCCAGACTCTCTATATTTAACAGGACAGCAGTCCTTCAGTAGGGTCAGTAAGAGAAGGGAAGGGAGAAAGGTTTTTATGGGGGGGGGTCATAAACCTTACCCACAGGCCAACGTCATGACAATAGTATATGCTTATGTTGAAATGATGACTGTCTTTTTCACAGAGAAATATGCCCAGCACTGGTGTTCCATGTTATCAGATCCTAAAGGAGTGTTCTCCCCTTGCCATTCTGAAATAAGACCTGACACCTACAAAACCGTAAGTTAGTTAAGAAGGATACGATCGCAAAGTAAAACCATTAAACCCTTATGTGATGAGGTTATAGTCTTGACACACTTTGACTCTTTTTCCAACAGAACTGTATGTATGACAGCTGTAACTGTGAGAAGAGTGAGGACTGCATGTGTGCTGCCGTCTCCTCTTATGTCCATGCTTGTGCTGCCAAGGGTATCCAGCTCAACGGCTGGAGAGACACTATCTGCAGTGAGTAGGCCGCACGGAGCCATGGAGACCTCTCGCAATGTGTCATTATAATGAGTGCTGAAAATTGATTAGAATAGAATGATTTTACTGAAACAACAACAGTAGTTACTAAGTACAAATAACCTGAAGAAATAACTGCACAAATACAAAGATATAAGGATACCAATATCTTGCTAATACTACTCATATCTAATGACTTTTCTCAGATAAATTCGCCACCTGTCCCAGTCAAACAGTTTATACCTACAACATGACCAGTTGTGGACGCACCTGCCGCTCCCTGAGCATGACAGACCAATCTTGCCAGGTGGAGTTTGTTCCGGTGGACGGCTGTGGCTGTGCAGAGGGCATCTACATGGACGAGGCTGGCCAGTGTGTTGCCCCCACCAACTGTCCCTGCTATGACAAGGGCTCGGTGGTCCCTGCAGGAGAGACTATCAGCAGAGACGGTGCCACCTGGTAAGCACCTCCCTCATACATATAAAGCTAGGAGACCAAAATAAATACAAATGAAAATTCATGGATATATTCAAAACTGTGTATTAAATTATGTCATAATGATATTTGCTGTTCATTTGATTATCTTACTAACTATAACTATTAATACTGTAACTATTTTATAGTACTTGCAGACAAGGGACACTGAGTTGCACTGGGGGAGCAAGACTATTTAGTAAGTTTTATGATCTTTTATTACAATTTATTAATTTAATTTATTAATGTATTAATAAAATATATGGCTCAATATGATTTAACCCTTTACATGCATCCTTCACAAAACAGGTACATTTGAAATGAACCAAGAGGATTCAAGCAATTCATGTAAGACAATGTGATTAATTATGATGATGAATGTGGATATTTCTGGATATATGATAATTATATTCTGCTTGTTTGAGAATTGAAAATAGTTTTTTCTACTTGTATTCTCATATATCCCCAGTATGCACACTGCCAATGGTTTTCTTCAACTGCTCAACTGCACCTCCAGGAGCTTCAGGTTCTGAGTGTCAGAAGAGCTGCAAAACTCTGGATATGACCTGTGTGAGTCCCTCATTCACTCTAAATGGGATTGTCACGTATTGTCACTATTATACTGAGTTTTGTGTTGACTGAACAAAAACTTTTGAGAATCTTAATTACGTCAAATACCCACCCCCCTCCTCCCCGGGTATACAAAAACATAGTCCATATCTCTTTAATTTGCCATGACTTATGTATGCATTTTGTTAAATCCGTTTAGATCAGCACAGAGTGCACATCAGGTTGTATGTGCCCCACCGGACTGGTGTCTGATGGGAACGGAGACTGCATCAAGGAGGAACTTTGTCCTTGTTCTCACAATGGAGCTACTTACCAAGCTGGAGAGACTCTTAAGGTTGACTGCAATACATGGTATGCCTGTTTTGTGTCTTACACCTCAGGGGGGAGAAAACATAAAGAACACAGAAAAAAATGTCAGGCAATTTTTGTGACATTATGTGTGTGTTGTTCACAGTACTTGCAAGGACAGACAATGGCAGTGTACCACACATCTTTGTGATGGAGTTTGTGCAATCTACGGAGAGGGTCACTATATCACCTTTGATGAGAAAAGGTTCAACTTTAATGGAAACTGTGAATACACTCTCATTCAGGTTTGTGTCTCTTTATTTGGTAGAATTGTATCAGCATTGAAAAGTGTGAATTTTAAACATATTAAGAATATTTTCCTTTCGCACAGGACTACTGTGGCAATACTAATGGCAGTGGCAGCTTCAGAGTTCTCACTGAGAACGTTCCTTGTGGAACTAAAGGCACCACCTGCTCCAAGACCATCAAGCTCTTCCTGGGGGTAATGAGCAACTTGACTTCACACAATACTATACATTCCATCCCTCGTGTAAAGAACAATCAACAAATCATCAACCAAACATCAACTTGAGATCCGATTTCAGACCAAGTTATGTATGAAAACATATTTTCCTTCTTCAGACCAGTGAGCTCATATTGGCAGATGGGACCGCTCAAGTTGTCAGGAGTACTCCAGAAGAGCAGTTTCCTAAACAGATCAGCCTTCTGGGGAATTATCTGGTTATTGAAGTCAAAAGTGGTCTAATCCTCATGTGGGACAAGAAGACCAGTCTCTTTATCAAGCTGAGCCCACAATACCAGGTACATTAAGATACTCTGATGAAGAAATGAATTCAGGATTCAGTCAAAACTGATATTACCGAGACTTTTGTATAACCCTGCCAAGTCAATCATTTTAATTCATGATCTCTTTTCTTCAGGGGCAAGTGTGTGGTCTGTGTGGAAACTATGATGGCAACGCAAACAATGACTTCACCACTAGAGCCCAGGCGACAGTTGTTGATCCGGTGGAATTTGGAAACAGCTGGAAAGTTTCATCAAGCTGCCCAAGTGTATCCGCTGTAGTGCACCCATGTACCTCCAACCCGTACAGAGCGTCTTGGGCCCAGAAACAATGCAGCATCATTAAGAGCGATGTCTTCACAGCCTGCCAGAACCAGGTATGGATATGTTCAACTAGGATATACTACTAGTAAGATATGTGGATTTGTCTTTTGAGGACAAAGAAATGTACTTCACCGTGCAACTTCTGTATGTCTTACAACACATTGCTGTGCTTTTAAGGTGGACCCCTCTCCTTACTACGATGCTTGTGTGAGAGACTCATGTGCTTGTGACAGTGGTGGAGACTGTGAGTGCTTCTGTACAGCAGTGGCAGCTTATGCAAAGGCCTGCAATGAAGCTGGAGCATGCGTACCCTGGAGAACCCCTCGAATTTGCCGTAAGTTTCTTCACAATCAACAGTGAAGTCTGAGCTGAGTAAAATCAAAGTTGAATTGAAAAATGTTTAATTCTGGTCTGGAACGTGATTTTCAACTACATTAAGGCGCTTGTCAATTCAATTCTGGACCAGGTTGACACATTATCATATAGGACAGTTTATCATGGAAAGGGATCATTATTCTAGTTCAAATAATGAAAACGCTTTTGTCCACCATATTTTGTCCACCACATACAGCACTGTTCTGTGATTACTACAACCCCACTGGAGAATGTGAGTGGCACTACAAGGCATGTGGAGCTCAGTGTATGAAGACCTGCAGAAACCCTTCCGGAGACTGTTCTAGTTTAATTCCAGCATTGGAAGGTAGGGATATGACCGTTTAACTCATATTTTGTCTCATTTTGTATATTATTTCTGAATAACAATTGCAATTGGAACTGACTCCGACAATGGTTATAAATATACATGCTGTGTGTCTGAGCAGCCTCAGGCTACATTTACACTGACTACTGTTATCCTTAACAAGACTTGACCTTTTGTAACCTCTTGGCTATTATGCTTATTTCAGGCTGCTATCCTAACTGTCCTGCGGCACAACCTTACTTCAATGAGGAGACAATGAAGTGTGTGGTGAGGGAACAATGTGGCTGCTTTGACTATGAAGGAAACCAATACACCAATGGACAGAATGTTCCGGCACCAAATTGTGAAAGATGGTATGTTAAAATCATTAAATTCACAGTACCTGTGCTATTTCAGAGCATTTTCTGAATGTTCTAACTGTGAAAGTATCAGGTATTCTGTGTTATATTAATTCTGGGGAAGAGGTTAGGGGTTTGGCAAAGATTGGAAGGGTCATGCTAGTTTTTCCATAGTGATGCCAATTATGGTTGTATGACAATCTGAAAACGTGCCCTGCTCCCCATGGATTTCACAACTTACTTTATTACCAAGTCCTGACTAGTTGTACCTCTTTACTAGTATTTTGAACAAAACATTTATATCTATTTAATTTGAACCTGTGAATAATTTCAATGTTTAACTAATTGTTCTTCTTTTTAAGCACCTGCACAATGACTGGAGTGAGCTGCAGTTATGATGTAAATGGTAAGGATGACATCATCAAATTAAAGTAACATATTTAGCAATGACCAAAGCAACATTGATTGAATCTAATTGTAAAATACTTTCCCCCCTGTAGTTTGTACATGCTTGCATAATGGTAAACAACACCCATATGGAGCAACCCTCTACAATACAACAGATGGGATTGGTAACTGCATTGTTGCTGTTTGCGCCGCGAACGGAACCATTACCAGGAACATTTCCCCTTGTCAAGTGACCACAACTCCAGTACCAACTACAACTTCCCCTCTGACCACAACAACTGTCCATGCAACTACAACACAGGCCTCTACGACAACACTAAAGCCCACAACTGTCTTCCACTTTTCAACACCTGGTAAGCAGAGAAACTCTTCAATGAATGATTAAAGTCCAGCCACATGTTTTCTAAATACCATAGTTATAAATGGCAATCTTGATGGCAATTAATATCAATTGGTATGTAAGGTGTTAGTAAATGTATTCCCGAAGTCCAAAAAGTTGGCCCCGGACCCGAATGGACCCGAGGACAATCAAACTCGGACACGAACGGATACAAGAACAATTATACACAAACCCAACGACAACCAGACCTGGGTCTCGGTCAAACCCGATTAGACCCGAGTGTCAGACAAATTACGTTTATCAGCCAAGTTTCTACACTGTTTAACAATAAGGACTATATGTTGCCTTCTATAAGTATGAAAATGTACCTTATTAGCGTAAATTAAATATGCTATAGGCTATGCAGAGCTTTGATTGGGTCCACTCAGGTTTATCAGCTGTACTTACAAAGACCCGAGAGCTAATGACAATAAAACAGGAATCGACCCAAACCAGGGTAAACGAGACCCCAGCAGCTAGGGTCACGGGTGGGGTCTTGAGTATTTGGGTTTGGATGGACCCGTGAAGACCTTAAGGTGGTAATGATTAGTTCAGTTTAATTCAAATGTTAAACTTAAGAATTGTAAATGTAAGCTATTTGGTAAATTAAAATGTAATTTTTCAGGCCAAGTAAACTAAAGATGTATCTTTTTCAAAAACAGAACCAACATCTACTTCAACTTGGTCTTCCACAACAATGGAGTTGACACCTAAAATCACCACAAGTTCATCATTAAATCCTTCAACTACATCATCAGGATCAAGTACAGTCACAATTCCCAACCCGACAACTGTAACTACAACAACTATGGTACCCTCAACAAGTGGAGAAGTAGCTACATCGACCACAGCTGAGACTTCAACAAAGAAAGAAACCACAAATGAGACCATCACATCCACAATGCCTCCTAAAGAAGTCACCACCGGCCCAACAACCACTTCCACCACTGTAATTGTTGAAACCTCTACCTCAACAACTCAGCCCATAACAACAGGTGAAGAAACAACAGGTCCAGTAGTGATCACATCCAATCCCACGACTTTAACAACAACTACAATTGTACCCACAACAACTACACCTATAACAGGTGGAACTACAACAGTTGAAGAAACCACAATTGAGACAAGTCCATCTACATCCACAAAGCCACCAAAAGAAGTCACCACCGGCCCAACAACCACTTCCACCACTGTAATTGTTGAAACCTCTACCTCAACATCACAACCCAAAACAACAGGTGAAGAAACAACAGGGCCAGTTAACATAACTTCCAGTCCCTCCACTTTAACAACAACTACACTTGCACCCACAACAACTACACCTACCACAGGTGGAACTACAACAGTTGAAGAAACCACAATTGAGACAAGTCCATCTACATCCACAAAGCCACCCAAAGAAGTCACCACCGGCCCAACAACCACTTCCACCACTGTAATTGTTGAAACCTCTACCTCAACATCACAACCCAAAACAACAGGTGAAGAAAAAACAGGTCCAGTAGTGATCACATCCAATCCCACTACTTTAACAACAACTACAATTGTTCCCACAACAACTACAACTACCACAGGTGGAACTACAACAGTTGAAGAATCCACAATTGAGACAAGTCCATCTACATCCACAAAGCCACCTAAAGAAGTCACCACCGGCCCAACAACCACTTCCACCACTGTAATTGTTGAAGCCTCTACCTCAACATCTCAGCCCATAACAAACGGTGAAGAAACAACAGGTCCAGGAGTGATCACATCCAATCCCACTACTTTAACAACAACTACAATTGTACCCACAACAACTACACCTATAACAGGTGGAACTACAACAGTTGAAGAAACCACAATTGAGACAAGTCCATCTACATCCACAAAGCCACCCAAAGAAGTCACCACTGGCCCAACAACCACTTCCACCACTGTAATTGTTGAAACCTCTACCTCAACATCTCAGCCCATAACAACAGGTGAAGAAACAACAGGTCCAGTAGTGATCACATCCAATCCCACTACTTTAACAACAACAACAATTGTATCCACAACAACTACACCTACCACAGGTGGAACTACAACAGTTGAAGAAACCACAATTGAGACAAGTCCATCTACATCCACAAAGCCACCTAAAGAAGTCACCACCGGCCCAACAACCACTTCCACCACTGTAATTGTTGAAACCTCTACCTCAACATCACAACCCAAAACAACAGGTGAAGAAACAACAGGGCCAGTTGTCATAACTTCCAATCCCTCTACTTCAACAACAACTACACTTGCACCCACAACAACTACACCTATAACAGGTGGAACTACAACAGTTGAAGAAACCACAATTGAGACAAGTCCATCTACATCCACAAAGCCACCCAAAGAAGTCACCACTGGCCCAACAACCACTTCCACCACTGTAATTGTTGAAACCTCTACCTCAACATCTCAGCCCATAACAACAGGTGAAGAAACAACAGGTCCAGTAGTGATCACATCCAATCCCACTACTTTAACAACAACAACAATTGTATCCACAACAACTACACCTACCACAGGTGGAACTACAACAGTTGAAGAAACCACAATTGAGACAAGTCCATCTACATCCACAAAGCCACCTAAAGAAGTCACCACCGGCCCAACAACCACTTCCACCACTGTAATTGTTGAAACCTCTACCTCAACATCACAACCCAAAACAACAGGTGAAGAAACAACAGGGCCAGTTGTCATAACTTCCAATCCCTCTACTTCAACAACAACTACACTTGCACCCACAACAACTACACCTATAACAGGTGGAACTACAACAGTTGAAGAAACCACAATTGAGACAAGTCCATCTACATCCACAAAGCCACCCAAAGAAGTCACCACCGGCCCAACAACCACTTCCACAACTGTAATTGTTGAAACCTCTACCTCAACATCACAACCCAAAACAACAGGTGAAGAAACAACAGGTCCAGTAGTGATCACATCCAATCCCACTACTTTAACAACAACTACAATTAAACCCACAACAACTACACCTACCACAGGTGGACCTACAATTGAAGAAACCACAACTGAGAGTATTCCATCTACATCCACAAAGCCACCTAAAGAAGTCACCACAGGCCAAACAACCACTTCCACCACTGTAATTGTTGAAACCTCTACCTCAACATCACAACCCAAAACAACAGGTGAAGAAACAACAGGTCCAGTAGTGATCACATCCAATCCCACTACTTTAACAACAACTACAATTGTACCCACAACAACTACACCTACTACAGGTGGAACTACAACAGTTGAAGAAACCACAATTGAGACAAGTCCATCTACATCCACAAAGCCACCTAAAGAAGTCACCACCGGCCCAACAACCACTTCCACCACTGTAATTGTTGAAACCTCTACCTCAACATCACAACCCAAAACAACAGGTGAAGAAACAACAGGTCCAGTTGTCATAACTTCCAGTCCCTCTACTTTAACAACAATAACAATTGTACCCACAACAACTACACCTACCACAGCTGGAACTACAACAGTTGAAGAAACCACAATTGAGACAAGTCCATCTACATCCACAAAGCCACCCAAAGAAGTCACCACCGGCCCAACAACCACTTCCACCACTGTAATTGTTGAAACCTCTACCTCAACATCTCAGCCCATAACAACAGGTGAAGAAACAACAGGTACAGTAGTGATCACATCCAATCCCACTACTTTAACAACAACAACAATTGTACCCACAACAACTACACCTACCACAGCTGGAACTACAACAGTTGAAGAAACCACAATTGAGACAGGTCCATCTACATCCACAAAGCCACCCAAAGAAGTCACCACCGGCCCAACAACCACTTCCACCACTGTAATTGTTGAAACCTCTACCTCAACATCTCAGCCCATAACAACAGGTGAAGAAACAACAGGGCCAGTTGTCATAACTTCCAGTCCCTCTACTTTAACAACAACTACACTTGCACCCACAACAACTACACCTACCACAGGTGGAACTACAACAGTTGAAGAAACCACAATTGAGACAAGTCCATCTACATCCACAAAGCCACCTAAAGAAGTCACCACCGGCCCAAGAACCACTTCCACCACTGTAATTGTTGAAACCTCTACCTCAACATCTCAGCCCATAACAACAGGTGAAGAAACAACAGGTCCAGTAGTGATCACATCCAATCCCACTACTTTAACAACAACTACAATTGTACCCACAACAACTACACCTAGAACAGGTGGAACTACAACAGTTGAAGAAACCACAATTGAGACAAGTCCATCTACATCCACAAAGCCACCTAAAGAAGTCACCACCGGCCCAACAACCACTTCCACCACTGTAATTGTTGAAACCTCTTCCTCAACATCACAACCCAAAACAACAGGTGAAGAAACAACAGGGCCAGTTGTCATAACATCCAATCCCACTACTTTAACAACAACTACAATTGCACCCACAACAACTACACCTACCACAGGTGGACCTACAATTGAGGAAACCACAACTGAGAGTATTCCATCTACATCCACAAAGCCACCTAAAGAAGTCACCACAGGCCAAACAACCACTTCCACCACTGTAATTGTTGAAACCTCTTCCTCAACATCTCAGCCCATAACAACAGGTGAAGAAACAACAGGGCCAGTTGTCATAACTTCCAGTCCCTCTACTTTAACAACAACTACACTTGCACCCACAACAACTACACCTACCACAGGTGGAACTACAACAGTTGAAGAAACCACAATTGAGACAAGTCCATCTACATCCACAAAGCCACCTAAAGAAGTCACCACCGGCCCAACAACCACTTCCACCACTGTAATTGTTGAAACCTCTTCCTCAACATCACAACCCAAAACAACAGGTGAAGAAACAACAGGGCCAGTTGTCATAACATCCAATCCCACTACTTTAACAACAACTACAATTGCACCCACAACAACTACACCTACCACAGGTGGACCTACAATTGAAGAAACCACAACTGAGAGTATTCCATCTACATCCACAAAGCCACCTAAAGTAGTCACCACCGGCCCAACAACCACTTCCACCACTGTAATTGTTGAAACCTCTACCTCAACATCTCAGCCCATAACAACAGGTGAAGAAACAACAGGTCCAGTAGTGATCACATCCAATCCCACTACTTTAACAACAACTACAATTGTACCCACAACAACTACACCTATAACAGGTGGAACTACAACAGTTGAAGAAACCACAATTGAGACAAGTCCATCTACATCCACAAAGCCACCTAAAGAAGTCACCACCGGCCCAACAACCACTTCCACCACTGTAATTGTTGAAACCTCTACCTCAACATCTCAGCCCATAACAACAGGTGAAGAAACAACAGGTCCAGTAGTGATCACATCCAATCCCACTACTTTAACAACAACTACAATTGTACCCACAACAACTACACCTACCAAAGGTGGACCTACAATTGAGGAAACCACAACTGAGAGTATTCCTTCTACATCCACAAAGCCACCTAAAGAAGTCACCACAGGCCAAACAACCACTTCCACCACTGTAATTGTTGAAACCTCTACCTCAACATCACAACCCAAAACAACAGGTGAAGAAACAACAGGTCCAGTAGTGATCACATCCAATCCCACTACTTTAACAACAACTACAATTGTACCCACAACAACTACACCTACCACAGGTGGAACTACAACAGTTGAAGAAACCACAATTGAGACAAGTCCATCTACATCCACAAAGCCACCTAAAGAAGTCACCACCGGCCCAACAACCACTTCCACCACTGTAATTGTTGAAACCTCTACCTCAACATCTCAGCCCATAACAACAGGTGAAGAAACAACAGGGCCAGTTGTCATAACTTCCAGTCCCTCTACTTTAACAACAACTACACTTGCACCCACAACAACTACACCTACCACAGGTGGAACTACAACAGTTGAAGAAACCACAATTGAGACAAGTCCATCTACATCCACAAAGCCACCTAAAGAAGTCACCACCGGCCCAACAACCACTTCCACCACTGTAATTGTTGAAACCTCTACCTCAACATCACAACCCAAAACAACAGGTGAAGAAACAACAGGGCCAGTTGTCATAACATCCAATCCCACTACTTTAACAACAACTACAATTGCACCCACAACAACTACACCTACCACAGGTGGACCTACAATTGAAGAAACCACAACTGAGAGTATTCCATCTACATCCACAAAGCCACCTAAAGTAGTCACCACCGGCCCAACAACCACTTCCACCACTGTAATTGTTGAAACCTCTACCTCAACATCTCAGCCCATAACAACAGGTGAAGAAACAACAGGTCCAGTAGTGATCACATCCAATCCCACTACTTTAACAACAACTACAATTGTACCCACAACAACTACACCTATAACAGGTGGAACTACAACAGTTGAAGAAACCACAATTGAGACAAGTCCATCTACATCCACAAAGCCACCTAAAGAAGTCACCAACGGCCCAACAACCACTTCCACCACTGTAATTGTTGAAACCTCTACCTCAACATCACAACCCAAAACAACAGGTGAAGAAACAACAGGGCCAGTTGTCATAACTTCCAATCCCTCTACTTCAACAACAACTACACTTGCACCCACAACAACTACACCTACCACAGGTGGAACTACAACAGTTGAAGAAACCACAATTGAGACAAGTCCATCTACATCGACAAAGCCACCTAAAGAAGCCACCGCCGGCCAAACAACCACTTCCACCACTGTAATTGTTGAAACCTCTACCTCAACATCTCAGCCCATAACAACAGGTGAAGAAACAACAGGGCCAGTTGTCATAACTTCCAGTCCCTCTACTTTAACAACAACTACACTTGCACCCACAACAACTACACCTACCACAGGTGGACCTACAATTGAAGAAACCACAACTGAGAGTATTCCATCTACATCCACAAAGCCACCTAAAGAAGTCACCACCGGCCCAACAACCACTTCCACCACTGTAATTGTTGAAACCTCTACCTCAACATCTCAGCCCATAACAACAGGTGAAGAAACAACAGGTCCAGTAGTGATCACATCCAATCCCACTACTTTAACAACAACTACAATTGTACCCACAATAACTACACCTATAACAGGTGGAACAACAACAGTTGAAGAAACCACAATTGAGACAAGTCCATCTACATCCACAAAGCCACCTAAAGAAGTCACCACCGGCCCAACAACCACTTCCACCACTGTAATTGTTGAAACCTCTACCTCAACATCACAACCCAAAACAACAGGTGAAGAAACAACAGGGCCAGTTGTCATATCTTCCAGTCCCTCTACTTTAACAACAACAACAATTGTACCCACAACAACTACACCTACCACAGCTGGAACTACAACAGTTGAAGAAACCACAATTGAGACAAGTCCATCATCAACAAAGCCACCCAAAGAAGTCACCACCGGCCCAACAACCACTTCCACCACTGTAATTGTTGAAACCTCTACCTCAACATCACAACCCAAAACAACAGGTGAAGAAACAACAGGGCCAGTTGTCATAACTTCCAATCCCACTACTTTAACAACAACTACAATTGTACCCACAACAACTACACCTATAACAGGTGGAACTACAACAGTTGAAGAAACCACAATAGAGACAAGTCCATCTACATCCACAAAGCCACCCAAAGAAGTCACCACCGGCCCAACAACCACTTCCACCACTGTAATTGTTGAAACCTCTACCTCAACATCTCAGCCCATAACAACAGGTGAAGAAACAACAGGTCCAGTAGTGATCACATCCAATCCCACTACTTTAACAACAACTACAATTGTACCCACAACAACTACACCTATAACAGGTGGAACTACAACAGTTGAAGAAACCACAATTGAGACAAGTCCATCTACATCCACAAAGCCACCCAAAGAAGTCACCACCGGCCCAACAAACACTTCCACCACTGTAATTGTTGAAACCTCTACCTCAACATCTCAGCCCATAACAACAGGTGAAGAAACAACAGGGCCAGTTGTCATAACTTCCAGTCCCTCTACTTTAACAACAACTACACTTGCACCCACAACAACTACACCTACCACAGGTGGAACTACAACAGTTGAAGAAACCACAATTGAGACAAGTCCATCTACATCCACAAAGCCACCTAAAGAAGTCACCACCGGCCCAACAACCACTTCCACCACTGTAATTGTTGAAACCTCTACCTCAACATCTCAGCCCATAACAACAGGTGAAGAAACAACAGGTCCAGTAGTGATCACATCCAATCCCACTACTTTAACAACAACTACAATTGTACCCACAACAACTACACCTATAACAGGTGGAACTACAACAGTTGAAGAAACCACAATTGAGACAAGTCCATCTACATCCACAAAGCCACCCAAAGAAGTCACCACCGGCCCAACAACCACTTCCACCACTGTAATTGTTGAAACCTCTACCTCAACATCTCAGCCCATAACAACAGGTGAAGAAACAACAGGGCCAGTTGTCATAACTTCCAGTCAATCTACTTTAACAACAACTACACTTGCACCCACAACAACTACACCTACCACAGGTGGAACTACAACAGTTGAAGAAACCACAATTGAGACAAGTCCATCTACATCCACAAAGCCACCTAAAGAAGTCACCACCGGCCCAACAACCACTTCCACCACTGTAATTGTTGAAACCTCTACCTCAACATCTCAGCCCATAACAACAGGTGAAGAAACAACAGGTCCAGTAGTGATCACATCCAATTCCACTACTTTAACAACAACTACAATTGTACCCACAACAACTACACCTAGAACAGGTGGAACTACAACAGTTGAAGAAACCACAATTGAGACAAGTCCATCTACATCCACAAAGCCACCTAAAGAAGTCACCACCGGCCCAACAACCACTTCCACCACTGTAATTGTTGAAACCTCTACCTCAACATCTCAGCCCATAACAACAGGTGAAGAAACAACAGGGCCAGTTGTCATAACTTCCAGTCCCTCTACTTTAACAACAACTACACTTGCACCCACAACAACTACACCTACCACAGGTGGAACTACAACAGTTGAAGAAACCACAATTGAGACAAGTCCATCTACATCCACAAAGCCACCTAAAGAAGTCACCACCGGCCCAAGAACCACTTCCACCACTGTAATTGTTGAAACCTCTACCTCAACATCTCAGCCCATAACAACAGGTGAAGAAACAACAGGTCCAGTAGTGATCACATCCAATCCCACTACTTTAACAACAACTACAATTGTACCCACAACAACTACACCTAGAACAGGTGGAACTACAACAGTTGAAGAAACCACAATTGAGACAAGTCCATCTACATCCACAAAGCCACCTAAAGTTGTCACCACCGGCCCAACAACCACTTCCATCACTGTAATTGTTGAAACCTCTACCTCAACATCACAACCCAAAACAACAGGTGAAGAAACAACAGGGCCAGTTATCATAACATCCAGTCCCACTACTTTAACATCAACTACAATTGTACCCACAACAACTACACCTACCACAGGTGGACCTACAATTGAGGAAACCACAACTGAGAGTATTCCATCTACATCCACAAAGCCACCTAAAGAAGTCACCACAGGCCAAACAACCACTTCCACCACTGTAATTGTTGAAACCTCTACCTCAACATCACAACCCAAAACAACAGGTGAAGAAACAACAGGTCCAGTAGTGATCACATCCAATCCCACTACTTTAACAACAACTACAATTGTACCCACAACAACTACACCTACCACAGGTGGAACTACAACAGTTGAAGGAACCACAATTGAGACAAGTCCATCTACATCCACAAAGCCACCCAAAGAAGTCACCACCGTCCCAACAACCACTTCCACCACTGTAATTGTTGAAACCTCTACCTCAACATCTCAGCCCATAACAACAGGTGAAGAAACAACAGGGCCAGTTGTCATAACTTCCAGTCCCTCTACTTTAACAACAACTACACTTGCACCCACAACAACTACACCTACCACAGGTGTAACTACAACAGTTGAAGGAACCACAATTGAGACAAGTCCATCTACATCCACAAAGCCACCCAAAGAAGTCACCACCGTCCCAACAACCACTTCTACCACTGTAATTGTTGAAACCTCTACCTCAACATCTCAGCCCAAAACAACAGGTGAAGAAACAACAGGGCCAGTTGTCATAACATCCAATCCCACTACTTTAACAACAACTACAATTAAACCCACAACAACTACACCTACCACAGCTGGAACTACAACAGTTGAAGAAACCACAACTGAGAGTATTCCATCTACATCCACAAAGCCACCTAAAGTAGTCACCACCGGCCCAACAACCACTTCCACCACTGTAATTGTTGAAACCTCTACCTCAACATCTCAGCCCATAACAACAGGTGAAGAAACAACAGGTCCAGTAGTGATCACATCCAATCCCACTACTTTAACAACAACTACAATTGTACCCACAACAACTACACCTATAACAGGTGGAACTACAACAGTTGAAGAAACCACAATTGAGACAAGTCCATCTACATCCACAAAGCCACCTAAAGAAGTCACCACCGGCCAAACAACCACTTCCACCATTGTAATTGTTGAAACCTCTACCTCAACATCTCAGCCCATAACAACAGGTGAAGAAACAACAGGGCCAGTTGTCATAACTTCCAGTCCCTCTACTTTAACAACAACTACACTCACACCCACAACAACTACACCTACCACAGGTGGAACTACAACAGTTGAAGAAACCACAATTGAGACAAGTCCATCTACATCCACAAAGCCACCCAAAGAAGTCACCACCGGCCCAACAACCACTTCCACCACTGTAATTGTTGAAACCTCTACCTCAACATCTCAGCCCATAACAACAGGTGAAGAAACAACAGGTCCAGTAGTGATCACATCCAATCCCACTACTTTAACTACAACTACAATTGCACCCACAACAACTACACCTATAACAGGTGGAACTACAACAGTTGAAGAAACCACAATTGAGACAAGTCCATCTACATCCTCAAAGCCACCTAAAGTTGTCACCACTGGCCCAACAACCACTTCCACCACTGTAATTGTTGAAACCTCTACCTCAACATCTCAGCCCATAACAACAGGTAAAGAAACAACAGGTCCAGTAGTGATCACATCCAATCCCACTACTTTAACAACAACTACAATTAAACCCACAACAACTACACCTACCTCAGGTGGACCTACAATTGAAGAAACCACAACTGAGAGTATTCCATCTACATCCACAAAGCCACCTAAAGAAGTCACCACCAGCCCAACAACCACTTCCACCACTGTAATTGTTGAAACCTCTACCTCAACATCACAGTCCACAACAACAGGTGAAGAAACAACAGAGCCAGTTGTCATTACTTCCAATCCTACGACTTCAACAACAACAACAATGGCACCCACAACAACTACAGAGGTAATTAACCCTACCACAGGTGGAACTACAAGGGTTGAAGAAACCACAACTGAGACAAGTCCATCTACATCCACAAAGCCACCTAAAGAAGTCACCACTGGCCCAACTACATCTTCTACAACTTATATAATTGTAACTTCAACTTCAACATCACAACCTTCAACAACAAGTACAGAAACAACAGAGCCAGTTGTCATCACAGGCCCATTTGAAACAACAAGAACTCCTTCAGCATCGCCACAAGTGATTATTACACCTACATCACAAGCAGTCACCATCAGCCACTGCATTTGCAATGTTAATGGGACACAGTATCTACCAGGTAACATGTTATAAATGTCATTCAGATAATCAAAATAAAGGACATTTCACTCATCTTTTATGAACTTTGCAAAATGAAATGTTCTAACACTTGCCTTTTTTAACAATCAGGGAACCTAGTGTATAATGTGACCGATGGTTCAGGGTGGTGCTTCACCGCTTACTGCAAAGCAACGTGTCAAGTTGAAGTGGAGTCAAATCCATGTCCTTCCTCTACACCACCCACTGTATCACCCACAACGTCAGAGGAGACCACGACCACACCACCAACAACTCAATCCTCGCCAGACTGCACTAGCGTTCAGCCACCAAGAAAGGTCATTTTTTCCCTAAAAATCTGTTTTTTGGGTGGGTAAAAATAAATGGGTGAAATGGTATTTTAATGCTTGAGACATGGATCGTGTATGTGTGCCATTCAGAGGTTGAATGGGCAAGACAAAAGATTGAAGTGCCTTTGAACGGAGTATGGTAGTAGGTGCCAGGCACACTGGTTTGTGTCAAGATCTGCAACACTGCTGAGTTTTTCATGCTAAACCGTTTCCTTTATGCACCAAGAATGGTCCACCACCCAAAGGACATCCAGCCAACTTGACACAATAGTGGGAAGCACTGGAGTCGACATGGGCCAGCATCCCTGTGGAAAGCTTTCGACACCTTGTAGAGTCCATGCCCCGACGTACACTTAGAGTATGTTTAACCCACCTTGTGCATGTTTGAGTAATTGCTTTCCCTTATCAAATCAATGGCAGAATGGAGAATCTTGGCAGCTGAATAGCTGTACCACAGCAATTTGCCAGGACGGCATTGTTGTCCAGCTACCAGTAAAATGCAAGCCAGTGGAGCCACTACAGTGTGAGAATGGCCGTCCACCTGTCAAGGTCTATGATTCAACTGGATGCTGCTTTACGTATGAATGTGAATGTAAGTGACAACATAAACCCAACAATCTGAATGAAAATAAGACATTATTGCTCATTAGTTTTCAATGTCCTCTGTCAATAGCTTTCATTATTATCAACTCATATTTTAACATGTTGCAGGTGTCTGCAGTGGATGGGGTGGATCTCACTACATGACATTTGATGGAGTATATTACAATTTCCAGGAGAACTGCTCATACACCTTAGTGAAAGAAATCAACTTCAAATACAACCTTACTATTATTGTTGATAATCACTACTGTGGAAACGCTGACAGTGGATTCTGTCCTCAGTCCCTTATCATTCATTACAAATCCGATGAAGTGATTCTAACCCAGCAGAGATCTGGTGAAACAACAGAAAATGTGGTAACTATTTAAAAAATATCATTCTCATTGCTTTTTTTTTTAAATATCCATAATTGTTTTATGTATGTTGCTGCGTTATCATGCTTTACTTAAATCCCATAACTTTAAATGAAAACCAATTATGGGGTTAACATTGTCATGTTACTACTTTCAAGATAACACGTGACTCAACCATCTAAATGTGTATTCATTTCTACACAAATGCAGGTATATGTCAACAGTAAACGAATCTACCCAGCTTACAGAATGGGTGACATTGCTCTAACAAGTACTGGTGTGGAGGTTGTGCTGGAGATCACTGATCTTAAGGTTCAGGTGTCTTACAAGGGGTCATCATTTAGCATCAACCTTCCTTACTCCCTCTTCCAAAGCAGCACAGAGGGCCAGTGTGGTGAGTATTATTAAAGAGGGTCAATATACATTTCACAGTTTCAAACTTTCAGTATATTCTCCTATCTACACCACCCTATAGAAATTGCAAACGACAAGACAACTATGACTTGTCCTTGCTAACTAGGTTTTACCCTACTTAATATCCGTATTTTCAAGGTACCTGTGATAATTCCCAGAAGAATGACTGCCAGTCACCTAATGGTCAGATACAGAGCTGCTCAGTCGCAGCTAGCCAGTGGCTGATTCCAAACCAGGACTGTCCAACTCCTCCAACAGCACCACCCACTACCACCACAGCAACCCCAATTACATCCCCTACCCCCTGCAAGACAGTCATTTGTGAAATCATGAACAGCAAGTAAGGAACATATCAAGGGAACGAAAAAGGGAACAAGAACACAATAAGAATTCATTTCCTAATTGTAATGTACATTTTCTGTCATGTTCATTTTCTTGTATTTGCACCTGTTTTTATCATAATACAGGTACCGTTCCATTGGCATTTCTAGTTAAAGGTTGCACTCCATGCATCTCTTTAAATCACTCTCTATGTTATTTTATTTCAAAGGGTCTTTGAGGAATGCCATAAAGCGATTTCTCCTGATGCCTTCATCCAGGCCTGTAGATCAGATGTCTGCAACAATGCTAATTCTAGCTGCTCTAGTCTGGAGGCGTATGCATCTGAATGTGCAAATAAAGGGATCTGCGTTGACTGGAGGAAGTCCACCGATGGAGAATGTGGTGAGCTATGAATCCAAGCATAGTAGTCATGCCACAAATTCATAGGAAGCTACTTTTGTCTTTGGCAGCTACTTAAAAAAATTTTTTTGATGGTGTTTAGCATAACTGTGACCTATTTTTGTCCTGCAGAGCATACATGCCCAGCCACTAAGGTGTACATGCCATGTGGTCCAGCAGTTGAACCAACATGTAATACCAGGTAATCTTTAGTCTGATTTGATGTCATATGAATTTCCTTCATATGAGCCTTCTTTTAAATAAACGATCTCCTGCATAATCCCAAACCTCTTTTGTATGCAGATATAATGAGAAGTATTTGAACAACCAAACCCAAATGACCAATAAGACGAAGGAGGGTTGCTTCTGTCCATCTAAAACCGTCTTGTTCAGCACCTACTCTGATACTTGTGTGATCTCCTGTGGTAAGAATGGGTTATGGGTCATTTGCAGGTAGCTATCAATATGACAATTAGCCCTTTCTGTACTTTGAAACCTTAAATTAATCATGAATCATGGTTTACAGGTTTTATTGTAATGGAACAGTTAACAAAATGTGTTGATGTGGAGGTGTGAAGAATTTGACGCCAACCATGTGAGACAAAACTTTGAAACACACCCTTATTTTTCAGGCTGCACCGGACCTGATGGCAACCCCAAAATGGTAAGAATTTCCTCCATATTCTCCAGATATTCATTCTCACATAGACATATTGTGAGATACATTTCACATGAGTCAGGGAAACTTACATACTTTTCATTGACATAGTATAGGTCTTGGCCTCTTTATTCCTTCCAATGAACTGACCAGAAGAAAACTTTAAATCTCTGAATAACTACCTCCAAACCATTTCTTATCAGCTAATGATGGTTCATATTAACTGCCATGGTTAAATCCAGTTCATTGCAGAACAAAAACAGTTGAGTTACTCTTTTCTGTTTCTGTATTGACCTGACATTGCCCTGTTTTTTTAAGCCTGGTGATACATGGGAGAGTGGTTGCCAGCAATGCACCTGTGACATGGACTCCATGATTGTCCAGTGCCAGCCTATCACTTGCCCCACACCAGCCATACCCATCTGCAATGAGACTGGATACAGATTGGTGAACAAGACAGAAGGCTGCTGCCAGAAATATACATGTGGTGAGTGATGGAGCAGACCCTTCAGTAAATCATTAGAAAGCCAACTCTTATTCATACAGTACTAGACCAAGATTATCTGTAGGGTCATAGAGGTTATTTGACCCTCTATCGGCTTGTCTTTTAATCACTTCTCATTGGTTACCTCTGTAACAGAGTGCGATGCACTGCTTTGCCCCAAAGTCATGATGGACTGCCAGCCAGGGTGGGAGGCAATTATAAGCACGTCCATCTCAAGCTGCTGTCCAGAGTATACCTGTGGTAAGTCCCCTTGATTTACTTCATCAGTGGATTAGTTAGTTCATTGACTTTGTAATTCCCAGGTATCACTGGTTACATTTGTGTTAACTCTGACATGAGTCACTGGTATCACTGACTGATTTCTTAATGTGTGTCTGTTCAGTTCCTAAGGGTGTATGTGTCTACAATAACATTGAGTACCAGGTAAGAATAAGTAATTTCAAAGAAATTAAATGAAATTCAACAAGCTTCTGAAAGATTCACACACACATAGCTTGTTTGCTGCCCTCATAATTGGTCACATTCTGCTATAGAACTGCTCCCTTTGCACTCTGACCCTCCTCCATTCAAACAGTCTGTTATAGTGGATGATAACTTTTGTCTCTCTCTTTCACTCCAGCCTGGTGCTGAAATTCCTAAAGGAACATGTGAGAATTGCACCTGCAGCTCGATCATGGATCCTAGCACCAAGCTCAACAACATTGTGTGCACAAATATCTCCTGCGACACTACATGTTCACAGGTAGATATGTCTCTCTTACAAAGATGATCAATTCATTTACATATTTATAAGAAACGTGCAGTAGCCTACTCTGGAGGCTACTGCATGCTTATACAATAAGTGAACAATGATTCAATGATGGCTCTCCATCCTCGTCTTAGGGCTTCCAGTATCAGGCCATACCTGGTCAGTGTTGTGGGAAGTGTGTACAGACAAGCTGTGTGGTTACTATGCCAGATAAGACCAAACGCACTATTCAGGTGAGTACAACAAGAGTGTATGAGGATGCATAATCTGTCTGCATGATCTGAAACTCCATCATAATTCTTCATCATCTTGTCCTTGTGCGATAGGTGAACGAAACATGGTCACCACCTGGTGACAAATGTGTGAAGTACACATGTGAGAAACCTGGTGGCCAATATATACCAGTGGAGGTGAAGACTGTGTGCCCTGCATTCAGCCCAGAGAACTGTGTCCCAGTGAGTTTCTGTCCTATCTCACCTCCATCGTGGGGACAATCAACACTGCAGTTACACTGTTTTCCATTCTCTCTCAGAATGTTACTATCAATCCTAGCACTCTTGGGTCATAGCGATAGATGTTTCAGTAACATTTAGAATGGAAGGGAGCTCACATAATGTATACAATCTGCCACTTATAAATCATCTCTCCTATTTTTCCCCCCAGGGCACAGAAAAGACAGACGCAAATGGATGCTGCAAGACCTGTAAGTAACACGTCCAGCCAAAGCATTCATAATAACCACCTATCTACTGGTTAATAATAGCATGCTATGTCACCTAAACAATACCAACCGGAAACATTGTGTGACTACATACTGGCCAAAAATGTATATGTTGGCTGTTTCTGCTTCATCTGTGTCATACCAAACAATAGCCTAACTCTTGATGCATCTTCCCTGACCAGGCACAGAACGCAGCAATGTCTGTGAGATGAAGTACACCACCACTAGCATTGTCATCAGTGGCTGTGCGACTGCTGAGCCTGTGGAGATCAATTCCTGCTCAGGAAACTGTGGAACCTCTTCTATGTAAGTACTACAGATGCAGAATGCAGCACTAGTCAATGTCATGCAGGCCCCAGTCAGTGATCACCTATTCACTGTCTAGTGTGCCCTTTATGAACAAGGAAACAATTTGACTTATTTATTCTTGTCAAGACAACCCAGGGAATTCAAGCCCTCTTTTCAACTTATCTTGTGTGTATGTGAATGTGCAGGTACTCAGCAGAGGCGAACACCATGATGCACTACTGCTCCTGCTGCCAAGAGGCGACCACTAGCCAGAAAGAGGTGGAGCTGATGTGCCCTGATGGGTCAAAGGTCAAGCACTCCTACATCCACGTTGAGTCGTGCGGATGCCATGTCACAGACTGTGATGCAGGCACGACCGCCGCCCCGGGGACGACGAAACCGCGCAGGAGGAGGCGCTAAACGTCTAGGGAGACAACATGCACACTGATATCGCAATTGTCCTCATGACATCGAATGTTTTAGTCCAAATTTGTTTTCTTGTTACGATTTAATTAAATCTGTCATGCCAGTGTATTTCTACAATCAGCAACACTTAGTGTTATGTTCTTTTACCTTCATTGTGGAATTAATGTATTTTCTACGATAAATGTAGTGGAGAATCTCTTTTCTCATTTGTAGTGATTAATAAACAACAGCAACTTCAACATGTGCTTCTGCATGTTCCTTTTGCTCTTTGAGCAATTCTCAAATGGGGCTGGAGAAATGTAACCACTCTCAAATTCACAAACAGAGCTATGGATGGAAGGACCTACCATCCATGAGCTCAAAATGATCGTTTAAGGGCCAGATTCAATCCGATCACTTTTTTGCCCACTATATTCATGTTTTAAAGGCAATGTTCCAGCGATTGCAGAGACCACATTAACAGTAAATGCAGCATATGTCGGCTCAATCGAAAATTACCTTGATATATTAATATCTCTGTAACACAGATCTTCCACAGTACGGATTGAATCTAGGCCTTAATCATGTTGAGTCTATACAGTGTTAATTTACAATTACATCATTTACAAACAAAGAAGTAAAACAAGCTTATATTTAGGTTTCTGATGGGGTACGACAGTCGAACTAAGCTCATGAGTCATTTTTAAGTTATATTCTTCAAAAATCAATGGGTATATTTCAACCATTTTAAGTCCAAAAATGGCATGGCAAACAAACCAGTAGGTGGAAAAATATACTTCAAGACCAAACAAAATGCAGATAAAACATTTATTTCCATAATATGTCTTGAATAAAGGAAACATGTCAAATTGTAAATATAATTTAATGCCCATTCAAACCAGATAACCAATTAAACTGCTGTAGCACGTAGCCTTGCCATTCCATTGTGACAGAATCAGAACAACCTTCGAACATAATTGCACACCTTGATCTAAAAGGACTGTAAAAGTGAAATAAATGATATGCTCTCTTTAGCTTAGGAAGGTACATTTAAGAACCAATAAGTAGAATGGCTAAATGTGTAAGAGTTAAATGGACATGTCTGGCTAACCATGACTCAATCATGTTCAACATCTGTCTATGAGAATGGGATAAGTATGGGGAAAACAGAGAATTATATATTTTTTAATGTAAGTGCTTGCATTTGTTAAATCAAGAGCAGATAGTTCAACCAATCAAACATAAGTGCCCAGAATTGGGATCACTAAACAGCAATGAAGTCTTTAAACAATAAGTATTTTTACATATTGTATGACACTCATGGAGTATGGCCTAAGCATAAAGGAAATGGACTATATACATTTTTTTATTAATCACAATTGAAGATTAAGCAAATACAAATATAAAATGAAAACCCCATGTTAAAATCAGACCTTTGGGGGGACGGCAACATTCAATACCTCATGTCGATGGATCTTTACAAGTCTCCACTTTATGTGTGGGCCTATATAAGGTGGTGGGAGGACATTACATTTTATCTGTATGATAATCATACCAACGTATATCAATTTTCTGAATATCATGTTACTTGGTTCTGCACACCATTTTATTTATTAATCCAGCAGGGATTTTCACAGCCTATAACAATTTGCAATAAAGCCGGTGAATTCAGATAGGGTGAAGGGAAAGGATGATATCAGTAATATGTTTATTTCTTCACTGATTTCAATAATACCATGTAATTATCTGGTATTGCATTGCCTCAATATAGGGAAAGTGGGATACCTAGAACTGACTACATTCAACTAAAATGTATCTTGCGCATTTAACGCAAACCCTCTGAATCAGAGGGGGGCTGCCTTAATCCACATCCAAGTCATCAGCACACAGGGAGCTGTCAAGGTTGAAAGATCTGCTGTTCTCCCCTTTAACTGCCTTGCTCAAGGGTAGAACAGCAGATCTTTCAACCTTGACATCTCAGGGATTAGGACGAGCGACCTTCCGGTTAATGGCCCAACGCTCTTACCGCTAGGCTATCTGTCACCCTTAAATTCTTACACCAACAGTGAACAACTTATGGGAGGATTTGCACATCTGTTTGTTACATTTTGATAAGTCCTATATCTCTTGTCTTCATAATAATGCATAATCTTCTGAATATATAGAACTATATTTATTCAGATATACACTTAGTATACAAAACATTAAGAACACCTGCTCTTTCCATGACATAGATTGACCAGGTGAAAGCTATGATCTGTTATTGATGTGACTTGTTAAATCTACTTCAATCAGTGTAGAAGAAGGAGGTTAAATAATGATTTTTAATCCTTGAGACAGTTGAGACATGGATTGTGTATGTGTGCCAATCAGAGGGTGAATAGGCAAGACAAAATATTTAAGTGCCTTTAAATGGGGTATGGTAGTAGGTGTCAGGCGCACTGGTTTGTGTCAAAACTACAGCGCTGCTGGGTTTTTCACGTTCAACAGTTTCCCGTTTGTATCAAGAATGGTCCATCACCCAAAGGACATCCAGCCAACTTTCCACATTGTAGGAAGCAGTGGAGTCAACACGGGCCAGCATCCCTGTGGAATGCTTTTGACACCTTGAGTCCATGCCATACGAATTGAGGCTGTTCTGAGGGCAAAAGGGGGAGGTGCAACTCAATATTAGGAAGTTCTTCTAAATGTTTGGTATGCTCAGTGTATATACCAAACACAGATAGGCTCAATACAGTACTGGTCAATACACACATACAGAGAAGACTAAAATGTTGCAAAATGTTATCTTATACTCAAGACATGTTATCGCCACACTTATTTTAGATGCTTTTCACTGACAGCCGCAACTCAGCAAATCGCTCATTAAACCAAATATTTGACCTAACAAACCTTCCCCATAGGCTGTTCATACAGAAACAACAATATATTAATCAGCAACTTTCTTCTTCGAGAAGAACATACAGCAAGACTTTGCCACTGACAGCTCAAATCAAATGTATTTATAAAGCCCTTCTTACATCAGCTGATATGTCACGCCCTGACCTGAGAGAGACGGTTTATTTCTCTATTTTGTTAGGTCAGGGTGTGGGGTGGGTATTCTATGTTTTGTATTTCTTTGTGTTGGGCCGAGTATGGTTCCTAATCAGAGGCAGCTGTCTATCGTTGTCTCTGATTAGGAATCATACTTAGGCAGCCTTTTCCCACCTGTGTTTTGTGGGTAGTTTTTTTCTGTTTTGTATTCGTTACCTGATGGAACTGTTTGGCTTTTCGTTTTGTATCTTTGTTATAGTGTTTCATTGTTTTAATAAATAATATGAACACTTACCAAGCTGCGCTTTGGTCCCATGGCCCGGAGCCTGTAGGGATAATCCATGGCAAGAAACCTGTAGGGGTGATCCATGGCCCGGAGCCTGTAAAGATGATCCATGGCACGAAGCCTCCAGTGATAATCCATGGCCCGGAGCCTCCAGTGATGATCCATGGCACAAAGCCTCCAGTGATGATCCATGGCGCGGAACCTGTAGTGATGATCCATGGCGCGGAGCCTGCAGCGACGGTCCCTAGTCCGGAACCTACAGCGACGCTCCCCAGTCCGGAGCCTCCAGCGACGCTCCCCAGTCCGGAGCCTCCAGCGACGCTCCCCAGTCCGGAGCCTCCAGCGACGCTCCCCAGTCCGCTCCCCAGTCCGGAGCCTCCAGCGGCGCTCCCCAGTCCGGAGCCTCCAGCGACGCTCCCCAGTCCGGAGCGTCCAGCGACGTTCCCCAGTCCTGAGCGTCCAGTGACGTTCACCAGTCCGGAGCGTCTTGCGACGTTCCCCAGTCCTGAGCGTCCAGCTACGTTCCCCAGTCCGGAGCGTACAGCGACGTTCCCCAGTCCGGAGCCTCCAGCGACGTTCACCAGTCCGGAGTCTTCAGCGGCGCTCCCCAGTCCGGAGCCTCCAGCGACGCTCCCCAGTCCGGAGCCTCCAGCGACGTTCACCAGTCCGGAGTCTTCAGCGACGCACCCCGCAGTCCGGAGTCTTCAGCGGCGTACCCCGCAGCCCGGAGTCTTCAGCGGCGGTCGGTAGTTCAGAGCCTCCGGTGATGATCCACGGTCTGGTTCCTCCGGCAACACAGAAGCGGGGGGATCAGCGGGCGGTGTGGGGGCTACGCCCCGAACCAGAGCCGCCGCCAAATATAGATGCCCACCCGGACCCTCCCCTATAGGTTCAGGTTTGCGGCCGGGAGTCCGCACCTTTGGGGGGGGGGGGGGGGTACTGTCACGCCCTGACCTGAGAGAGACGGTTTATTTCTCTATTTTGTTAGGTCAGGGTGTGGGGTGGGCATTCTATGTTTTGTATTTCTTTGTGTTGGGTCAAGTATGGTTCCTAATCAGAGGCAGCTGTCTATCGTTGTCTCTGATTAGGAATCATACTTAGGCAGCCTTTTCCCACCTGTGTTTTGTGGGTAGTTTTTTTCTGTTTTGTATTCGTTACCTGACGGAACGGTTTGGCTTTTCGTTTTGTTTCTTTGTTATAGTGTTTCATTGTTTTAATAAATAATATGAACACTTACTACGCTGCGCTTTGGTCCCCATCCTCCAACGACGGTCGTAACATGATATCTTAAAGTGCTGTACAGAAACCCAGCCTAAAACCCCAAACAGCAAGCAATGCAGGTGTGGAAGCATGGTGGCTAGGAAAAATTCCCTAGAAAGGCCGAAACCTAGAGAGGAACCAGGCTATGAGGGGTGGCCGGTCCTCTTCTGGCTGTGCCGGGTGGAGATTATAACAGAACATGGCCAAGATGTTCAAATATTCATAGATGATAATAATAATCACAGTGGTTGTCGAGGGTGCAACAGGTCAGCACCTCAGGAGTAAATGTCAGTTGGCTTTTCATAGCGGATCATTCAGAGTATCTCTACCACGCCTGCTGTCTCCAAACAGGCAGCATATAACCCCACCAAGTTTGCCAAAGCACAGCCCCCACACTACTAGAGGGATATCTTTCAACCACCAACTTACCATCCTGAGACAAGGACGAGTATAGCCCACAAAGATCTCCGCCACGGCACAACCCAAGGGGGGCGCCAACCCAGACAGGAAGATCACGTCAGTGACTCAACCCACTCAAGTGACGCACCCCTCCTAGGGAGGACCGACTGAAGAGATGAGTCTTCAATAAAGACTTAAAGGTTGACACCGAGTCTGGATCTCTCACATGGGTAGGCAGACCATTCCATAAAAATGGAGCTCTATAGGAGAAAGCCCTGCCTCCAGCTGTTTGCTTAGAAATTCCAGGGACAGTTAGGAAGCCTGCGTCTTGTGACCGTAGCGTACATGTAGGTATGTACGGCAGGACCAAATTGGAAAGATAGGTAGGACCAAGCACATGTAATGCTTTTTACGTTAGCAGTAAATTCTGAAATCAGCCGTTGCCTTAACAGAAAGCCAGTGTAGAGAGGCTAGCACTGGAGTAATATGATCAAATTTTGATTCTAGTCAAGATTCTAGCAGCTGTGTTTAGTACTAACTGAAGTTTATTTAGTGCTTTATCCAGGTAGCCGGAAAGTAGAGCATTGCAGTAGTCTAACCTAGAAGTGACAAAAGCATGGATTAATTCTTCTGCATCATTTTTGGACAGATTTTTTTTTAGCAATGCTACATAGATGGAAAAAAGCTGTCCTTGAAACAGCCTTGATATGTTCGTCAAAAGAGAGATCGGGGTCCAGGTCCTTCACAGTTTTATTTGAGACGACTGCACAACCATCAAGACTAATTGTCAGATTCAACAGAAGACCTCTTTGTTTCTTGGGACCTAGAACAAGCATCTCTGTTTTGTCCGAGTTTAAAAGTAGAACATTTGCAGCCATCCACTTCCTTATGTCTGAAACACAGGCTTCCAGCGAGGGCAATTTTGGGGCTTCGCCATGTTTCATTGAAATGTACAGCTGTGTGTCATCCGCATAGCAGTGAAAGTTAACATTATGTTTCCGAATGACATCACCAAGAGGTAAAATATATAGTGAAAACAATAGTGGTCCTAAAACAGAACCTTGAGAAACACCGAAATTTACAGTTGATTTGTCAGAGGACAAACCGTCCACAGAGACAAACTGATATCTTTCCGACAGATAAGATCTAAACCAGGCCAGAACTTGTCCATGTAGACCAATTTGGGTTTCCAATCTCTCCAAAAGAATGTGGTGATCGATGGTATCAAAAGCAGCACTAAGGTCTAGGAGCACGAGGACAGATGCAGAGCCTCGGTCAAACGCCATTAAAAGGTAATATACCACCTTTACAAGTGCAATCTCAGTGCTATGATGGGGTCTAAAACCAGACTAAAGTGTTTTGTATACATTGTTTGTCTTCAGGAAGGCAGTGGGTTGCTGCGCAACAGCTTTTTCTAAAATATTTGAGAGGAATGGGAGATTCGATATAGGCCGATAGTTATTTATATTTTCTGGGTCAAGGTTTGGCTTTTTCAAGAGAGGCTTTATTACTGCCACTTTTAGTGAGTTTGGTATGCATCCATGGATAGAGAGCCGTTTATTATGTACAACATAGGAGGGCCAAGCACCGGAAGCAGCTATTTCAGTAGTTTAGTTGGAATAGGGTCCAGTATGCAGCTTGAAGGTTTAGAGGCCATGATTATTTTCATCATTGTGTCAAGAGATATAGTACTAAAACGCTTGAGTGTCTCCCTTGATCCTAGGTCCTGGCAGAGTTGTGCAGACTCAGGACAACTGAGCTTTGGAGGAATACGCAGATTTAAAGAGGAGTCCGTTATTTGCTTTCTAATGATCATGATCTTTTCCTCAAAGAAGTTCATGATTTTATCACTGCTGAAGTGAAAGCCCTATCTTGGGGAATGATGCTTTTTAGTTAGCTTTGCGACAGTATAAAAAATAAATGTTCCATTGTTCTTCCTCAATTAAGTTGAAAAAATAGGATGATCGAGCAGCAGTAAGGGCTCTTCGATACTGCACGGTACTGTCTTTCCAAGTTTGATGTGACGCCATTTCCGTTCCAATTTTCTGGAAGCTTGCTTCAGAGCTCAGGTATTTTCTTTATACCAGGGAGCTAGTTTCTGATTACTAATGTTTTTGGTTTTTAGGGGTGCGACTGCATCTAGGGTATTGCGCAAGGTTAAATTGAGTTCCTCAGTTAGGTGGTTAACTGATTTTTGTACTCTGACGTCCTTGGGTAGGCGGAGGGTGTCTGGAAGGGCATCTAGGAATCTTTGGGCTGTCCGAGAATTTATAGCACGACTTTTGATGATCCTTGGTTGGGGTCAGAACAGATTATTTGTTGCGATTGCAAACATAATAAAATGGTGGTCCGATAGACCAGGATTATGAGGAAAAACATTAAGATCCACAGCATTTATTCCACAAGACAAAACTAGGTCCAGAGTATAACTGTGGCAGTGAGTAGGTCCGGAGACATGTTGGACAGTGATGAGTCGATGATGGCTCAGAAAGCCTTTTGGAGTGGGTCTGTGGACTTTTCCATGTGAATATTAAAGTCAGCAAAAATTGGAATATTATCTGCCATGACTACAAGGTCCGATAGGAATTCAGGGAACTCAGTGAGGAACACTGTATATGGCCCAGGAGGCCTGTAAACAGTAGCTATAAAAAGTGATTGAGTAGGTTGCATAGATTTCATGACTAGAAGCTCAAAAGACGAAAACGTCGGTTTTTGTTTTTTGTAAATTGAAATTTGCTATCATAAATGTTAGCAACACCTCCGCCTTTGCGGGATGCACGGGGGATATGGTTACTTGTGTAACCAGGAGGTGAGGCCTCATTTAACAAAGTCAATTTATCAGGCTTAAGCCATTTTTCAGTCAGGCCAATCACACCAAAATTATGATCAGTGATTAGTTAATTGACTATATCTGCCTTGGAAGTGAGGGATCTAACATTAAGTAACCCTATTTTGAGATGTGAGGAATCACAATCTCTTTCAATTATGGCACAGACACAGTCTCAATGGGGATAGCTGAGCTGACTACACTGACTGTGCTAGTGGCAGACTCCACTAAGCTGGCAGGCTGGCTAACTGCCTGCTGCCTGGCCTGCACCCTATCTCATTGTGGAGCAATTAAAACAATTAAAACCTCCAGTCAATTGACCATCCTTCAACATCCATTGTAGATTGTTGAATAGATTTCCTTACCTGCTACCAAATAGCTCCATCATCAGCTTATAGGGAAGCCCCAATGCCCCTACCCACATTCGAAAACATAACATTGAACAAAATATGACTGATAGCACTACCTTGAGGAATACCATTGCCAACTCCATAGGCATCAGATAAAATGGATCCTATTTTAACTAGAAAAGAGTGATTAAAGAAGAAGGCCAAAAGCCGGTTATATTATATCCCACCAATATCAAATCTTTCCAGGAGGCCTTCTCGTCATATACTGTAGTGTCAAATGCCTTTTCAATGTAAAAAAAGACAGTAGATATTACTTATTTCATGACCAGAGTTTTTTCAACTTCATTGCTCACCTTTACTAATGCATCCGGGGTGGCAGGGGCAGCAGGTAGCGGCAGGTAGCCTAGTGGTTAGAGCGTTGGACAAGTAACCGAAAGTTTGCAAGATCGAATCCCTGAGCTGACAAGGTAAAAATCTGTTGTTCTGCCCTTGAACAAGGCAGTTAACCCACTGTTCCTAGGCTGTCATTGAAAATAAGAATTTGTTCTTAACTGACTTGTCTAGTTAAATAAAGATAAAATAAATCCAATATAGAGCTACCTTTACGGAAGCCACATTGACTCAATAAACCTCTATGTTCCAGGAAATAGGAGAGTCTGTTGACTATCATCAGTTTACACAAGTTAGAGGTCATTGCTATTGGTCTGTAAGTATCAGCACATGATGGATCTTTACCAGGTATTATTTTAAAAAAAAGGTAATATTACTGCACTTTTCAATACAGAAGGTATAACCCCCTCACTCCAAACTTTATTAAATAATCCCAGGAGAACATATATGATCTCATCAGGTAGATGCTTAAACATTACATAGCACAACTGATCATGACCTGGGGCTGTATATCCACATCTCATGTATGGTAAAATCAGCATCCAAAGAAGAGTCAACAGTGTCTCTTTTCTTATACACATTAAATCTCACACCTGCGTTGCTTACAGTTGAAGTCGGGAGGTTGACATACACTTAGGTTGGAGTCATTAAAACTAGTTTTCAATCACTACACAAATTTCTTGTTAATAAACTATAGTTTTGGCAAGTCGTTTAGGACATCTACTTTGTGCATGACACAAGTCATTTTTCCAACAATTGTTTACAGACAGATTATTTCACTTATAATTCACTGTATCACAATTCCAGTGGGTCAGAAGTTTACATACACTAATGAACGTACTTTGGTGCGAAAAGTGCAAATCAATCCCAGAACAACAGCAAAGGACCTTGTGAAGATGCTGGAGGAAACAGGTTCAAAAGTATCTATATCCACAGTAAAACGAGTCCTATATCGACATCACCTGAAAGGCCGCTCAGCAAGTAAGAAGCCACTGCTCCAAAACCGCCATAAAAAAGCCAGACTACGGTTTGCAACTGCACCTGGGGACAAAGATCGTACTTTTTGGAGAAATGTCCTCTGATCTGATGAAACAAAAATGTAACTGTTTGGTCATAATGACCCTCCTTATGTTTGGAGAAAAAAGGGTGAGGCTTGCAAGCTGAAGAACATATTGTGGGGGTGCAGCGTCATGTTGTGGGGGTGCTTTGCTGCAGGAGGGACTGGTGCACTTCACAAAATAGATGGCATCATGAGGCAGGAAATTATGTGAATGTGTTGAAGCAACATCTCAAGACATCAGTCAGGAAGTTAAAGCTTGGTCGTAAATAGGTCTTCCAAACGAACAAGGACCCCAAGCATACTTCCAAAGTTGTGGCAAAATGGCTTAAGGACAACAAAGTCAAGGTATTGGAGTGGCCATCACAAAGGCCTGACCTCAATCCCATTGAACATTTGTGGGCAGAACTGAAAAAGTGTGTGCGAGCAAGGAGGCCGTCAAACCTGACTCAGTTACACCAGCTCTGTCAAGAGGAATGGGCCAAAATTCACCCAACTTATTGTGGAAAGCTTGTGGAAGACTATCCAAAACATTTGACTCAAGTTAAACACCACCTGAGTCAATCACCACCTTCCGGAGACACCTGAAACCCCACCTCTTTAAGGAATACCTGGGATAGGATAAAGTAATCCTTCTAACCCCCCCCCCCCTAAAAGATTTAGATGCACTATTGTAAAGTGGTTGTTCCACTGGATATCATAAGGTGAATGCACCAATTTGTAAGTCGCTCTGGATAAGAGCGTCTGCTAAATGACTTAAATGTAATGTTAAATGTAAACAATTTAAATGCAATGCTACCAAATACTAATTGAGTGTATTTGAACTTCTTATCCACCGGGAATGTGATGAAAGAAATTAAGGCTTAAATAAATTGTTCTCTCTACTATTATTCTGACATTTCACATTCTTAAAATAATGTGGTGATCCTAACTGACCTAAGACAGGGAATTTTTACTGGGATTAAATGTCAGGAATTGTGAAAAACTGAGTTTAAATGTATTTGGCTAAGGTGTATGTAAACTTCAGACTTCAACTATATATACTTTGCCCAAAGTAACCCCACTATGTACCCTAGCAAATTTCTTCTCCAACAAGTCAACTTTTTCTTTATCAGTTATGGTCGTTTTTTTTTAACCTACAACCAAAACTGGAATTCAAATGGACATGCTTCTTCCAGTCATCTTCTTCAACATAGACCATACATCCCCCAGCTCAGTACCCCTACCTACTGTAGAGCAGAACAGTCTCCATGTATTTCTCTTCACAGACTTAATGACCCTACGTGCTAAACCACGTGTTTGATGTTATTGATACCTTTTCAATGATTCCGCTCCAGCCATTACCACGTGCCTTTATCGTCCTCCCCAATTAAAGTGACACTAACCTCCTGTGCATCACACATTCATATACAGTTAGGACAGGTACATTACAATATACAAGACCTTCTCTTATGAACGTAGCACAACCACCATGCTGTCCACTTGATCTATTGGACAATAACAAGGAATAACAAAATCAGGATGTGGTCTAAACCATGTTTCTTGAACACATATCACATCAGATTTGATCCCTCCATTAATTACATATTTCTTAAACTCCTGTCTGTTAGCAATAAGGCTTCTGTCATTCCAATGAAGGATGACAAAAACCATAACTATAATTGTCATCATACTGAGACATTAGTATTATTAGGAATCATTAGTATTAGTATTAATCATCATCATCATTATTATTAGGAATTGTGGGCTATACTCGGCCTTGTCTCAGGATGGTAAGTTGGTGGTTGAAGATATCCCACTGGTGGTGTGGGGGCTGTGCTTTGGCAAAGTGGGTGGGGTTATATCCTGCCTGTTTGGCCCTGTCCAGGGGTATCATCGGATGAGCCCGCAGTGTCTCCTGACCCCTCCTGTCTCAGCCTCCAGTATTTATGCTGCAGTAGTTTATGTGTCGGGGGGCTAGGGTCCCCTGGAGTATTTCTCCAGTGTCCTGTGTGAATTTATGTATGCTCTCTCTAATTCTTTCTTTCTTTCGGGGGACCTGAGCCCTAGGACCAAGCCTCAGGACTACCTGTCCTGATGACTCCTTGCTGTCCACCTGGCCATGCTGCTGCTCCAGTTTCAACTGTTCTGCCTGTGGCTATGGAACCCTGACCTGTTCACTGGACGTGCTACCTGTCCCAGACCTGCTGTTTTCAACTCTCTAGAGACAGCAGGAGCGGTAGAGATACTCTGAATGATCGGCTATGAAAAGCCAACTGACATTTACTCCTGAGGTGCTGACCTTTTGCACCCTCGACAACCACTGTGATTATTATTATTTGACCATGCTGGTCATTTATGAACATTTGAACATCTTGGCCATGTTCTGTTATAATCTCCACCTGGCACAGCCAGAAGAGGACAGGCCACCCCTCATAGCCTGGTTCCTCTCTAGGTTTCTTCCTAGGTTTTGGCCTTTCTAGGGAGTTTTTCCTAGCCACCGTGCTTCTACACCTGCATTGCTTGCTGTTTGGGGTTTTAGGCTGGGTTTCTGTACAGCACTTTGAGATATCAGCTGATGTAAGAAGGGCTATATAAATACATTTGATTTCATTTCATTTGAATCACCATATCAACAATCATGGCGACAGTAACATCTGTTACTCTTAAATCTCTGGTGCTGCTTCCACAATGATCTTCAACTTGGCAGTTCTTCTTTCCACAAACGCCGTCAGGTTGATAACCTTTCCAATGAAGGCTATGAAGTCAATTTGTTTAACTATCAAGGTGTCCTTTGACATGACACATTTGTAAGAGCAAGACTTCTGAACAGGTCTTGTAACCGTGTCAGGACTAGTTTAAGCAACATTTCGTACAGTAGGTCCACTTATTCCAGGAGTAACCCTATTATCTCCAACATTCTGCCAACATTCTCCCTCACGACGCCAGGACAGCGGAGTCAATCACCACCTTCCGTAGACACCTGAAACCCCACCTCTTTAAGGAATACCTGGGATAGGATAAAGTAATCCTTCTACCCCCCCCCCCCAAAAAAAGCTATAGATGTACTATTGTAAAGTGGTTGTTCCACTGGATATCATAAGGTGAATGCACCAATTTGTAAGTCACTCTGGATAAGAGCGTCTGCTAAATGACGTAAATGTAAATGTAATAGTTTTACCAATTTGCCTTGCAGCCTCTGCATAAGACACATTATGAGTGATTTTATATCTTTCGGCCTCTCTAGCCTCTTTCTGCACCTGGCATCCACCAAATGCTGCACTATGCCCTGACATTGCTAACACAGTCACCATAATCATGTTCCCCTCTACACTTCGCACATATTTTCTATCCTTTGCACTGAGCAGCTACATGTCCCATTCTTTGGCATTTGAAAAACCTTATTGGAGGTGGAACAAACTCTAGCACTGAACACCAGGAAGCTCATCTGTACTTTCTTAGGCAAAACCTTCTCAAACACTAATAGTACTTACAGGCTTTCACTTCTCTTCCCCTCTTTCTTACTGCAGCCTTTTGGCTTTAACCACTATGCCCCTCTGTACATTTTATTTTATATAATCTATGGACATAGATATTGGAACCCCAGAAATGACAAGGCCAGTATCCCAAGTGCATTGCTGGACAGTTCTCCCTGCAATAACTATAACCATAATACAAAAATAAACATAGTTTAAGATTGCTGAAAACAGGGAAAGAAAACACAAGCCTGGTCTACCCCATTCTTGATGGTTTTGGTCTTAATATGAGTAATGGTTCTGGTCACCTCTCTTGGCAAGGGCATCAAAGTCTAGTGTCATTTTTGACGTAGAGATCCTCAGAACAGCAGACAAGTAGTTGTTGTGACGAGGGCCCACGAGGGGGTCATGCCCAACAGGGGGTGATTTCCAATTCCAACTTAACACAGGAACCAGGGTGACCCTTCCTGTCTTTGAGGGGTTTACCAGAGCTGGAATGCCGGTCCATAATATGGTGGAGCCATAAAGGCCACCAAGGACAATAGCTCATCTGTAACCCCCCCTTCAAATCATCAGATTACCCTGTGATCTGCCTGGGTTGCTACACAAGAGGGGCGGGGATGGGGTTATGTGAACACTTATGGGGAAATCTCAGGTTCATCTCATATGAACATTAAATGTGGTGCGTTCTTAGGACCAACAGGATGGTCCTATGTCACACTGTCTGGCCAGTAGAGCCCTGCTAGAGCTGCCCCGGTCAACTGTAAGTGCTGTTATTGTGAGGTGGAAACGTCTAGGAGCAACAACGGCTCAGCCGCAAACTGGTAGGCTACACAAGCTCACAGAACGGGACCACCGAGTGCTGAAGTGCGTAAAAATCTTAATTCCTCGGTTGCAACACTCACTACCGAGTTCCAAACTGCCTCTGGAAGCAACTTCAGCACAAGAAGTGTTCATCGGGAGCTTGAGTAGGCTAAGAAGATGGACTGGAGTAAATTGGCTTATAATGCCCGGAGGGAAAAAGCAGCAAAGAGGGTGAATCTTCTGTCAGCTCAGAGAGAGGTCCTGGAAGGTGCTCCGGAAGTTGATGGCGCAGGTCAAGACCCTAGCGTGGAAGATATGTACATGTCTGATGTAGAAGTGGCAGATTGGGAGGTGTCAGGTGTTAACAGTTTGTCAGACAGTGAGAGAAGTGAGACAGACAGTTCTACTGGTGATGAGAGTGAAGGCTTGATGGACCGCCTGGCAGACTGGGCTGTAGAGTTTAGGATCCTGTTGATTGCTTTGTCTGCCTTGTTGCTAATTCTTCGAATATACCATACTTTTCTTGCCGAAATTTGTTCAAAATTGAGACACAGGTTGGTGGCTCATTTCACTACTTTAGAATAGTCAATGCGCTTAACAAACTATTGCAAAGACTATTGTCACATGTTCTAGAAAAGCATGCTTTTAAGTTGCAGCTTAATTTTGATGGCCTTACTCTTTTTAAGAGCTCTGCCATTCAGTTTTGGCCAATACTCTGAATAATCCAAGGAAAAGTCAAAAAGTCTGTGATTATTGCTTTGTTTTGTGGGTCCACAAAACCAACTTCTTTGAATGAGTACTTAATAATGCAAGCTGGTCACTAAGTTAAAAAGCATAAGTGGGGGTTTTCTTTTCATGTGATTTTTTTATTTGTTAAATGTGTCTTCTGTAATATGTGATGCCCCAGCTAGAGCATACAGTGGGGAGAACAAGTATTTGATACACTGCCGATTTTGCAGGTTTTCCTACTTACAAAGCATGTAGAGGTCTGTCATTTTATCATAGGTACACTTCAACTGTGAGAGACAGAATCTAAAACAAAAATCCAGAAAATCCCATTGTATGATTTTTAAGTAATTAATTTGCATTTTATTGCATGACATAAGTATTTGATCACCTACCAACCAGTAAGAATTCCGGCTCTCACAGACCTGTTAGTTTTTCTTTAAGAAGCCCTCCTGTTCTCCACTCATTACCTGTATTAACTGCACCTGTTTGAACTCGTTACCTGTATAAAAGACACCTGTCCACACACTCAATCAAACAGACTCCAACCTCTCCACAATGGCCAAGACCAGAGGGCTGTGTAAGGACATCAGGGATAAAATTGTAGACCTGCACAAGGCTGGGATGGGCTACAGGACAATAGGCAAGCAGCTTGGTGAGAAGGCAACAACTGTTGGCGCAATTATTAGAAAATGGAAGAAGTTCAAGATGACGGTCAATCACCCTCGGTCTGGGGCTCCATGCAAGATCTCACCTCGTGGGGCATCAATGATCATGAGGAAGGTGAGGGATCAGCCCAGAACTACACGGCAGGACCTGGTCAATGACCTGAAGAGAGCTGGGACAACAGTCTGAAAGAAAACCATTAGTAGCACACTCCGCCGTCATGGATTAAAATCCTGCAGCGCACGCAAGGTCCCCCTGCTCAAGCCAGCGCATGTCCAGGCCCGTTTGAAGTTTGCCAATGACCATCTGGATGATCCAGAGGAGGAATGGGAGAAGGTCATGTGGTCTGATGAGACAAAAATAGAGCTTTTTGGTCTAAACTCCACTCGCCGTGTTTGGAGGAAGAAGAAGAATGAGTTCAACCCCAAGAATACCATCCCAACCGTGAAGCATGGAGGTGGAAACATCATTCTTTGGGGATGCTTTTCTGCAAAGAGGACAGGACGACTGCACTGTATTGAGGGGAGGATGGATGGGGCCATGTATCACGAGATATTGGCCAACAACCTGAACCCAATAGAACATCTTTGGAGAGAGCTGAAAGTCCGTGTTGCCCAGCGACAGCCCCGATACCTGAAGGATCTGGAGAAGGTCTGTATGGAGGAGTGGGCCAAAATCCCTGCTGCAGTGTGTGCAAACCTGGTCAAGAACTTCAGGAAATGCATGATCTCTGTAATTGCAAACAAAGGTTTCTGTACCAAATATTAAGTTCTGCTTTTCTGATGTATCAAATACTTATGTCATGCAATAAAATGCAAATAATTTACTTGAAAATCATACAATGTGATTTTCAGGAGTTTTTTTTTTAGATTCCGTCTCTCACAGTTGAAGTGTACCTATGATAAAAATTACAGACCTCTACATGCTTTGTAAGTAGGAAAACCTGCAAAATCGGCAGTGCATCAAATACTTGTTCTCCCCACTGTATATAAAAAGTGAAGTCCCACACTGTGTCACGACTTCCACCGAAGTCGTTTCCTTTCCTTGTTCGGGCGGTGTTCGGCGGACGGCGTCACCGGTCTTCTAGCCATCGTCGATCCACTTTTCATTTTCCATTTGTTTTGTCTTGTTTTCTTACACACCTGGTTTCCATTACCCTCATTAATTGTTGTGTATTTAACCCTCTGTTCCCCCCCATGTCCTTGTGTGGAATTGTTTGTTTGTAAGTGCTTGTATGTTACTGGTGCGCATCGGGTTTTTGTACCCATGTAGGTTATTTTTATATTGCCGTGGGTTTTGTTATTAAACTGCTCCGGCTATTACCTATTTCTGCTCTCCTGCGTCTGCCACCAGTTCCGCAACCCTTACACACTGGATATAGTCGCAGTGACAAGTTCTACCAAAGGGGTGTCTACACAAGCAACCGTGTGGCATTTCCTAAGGTTAATGCCAGGCCTAGAATCAACGAGTGCTTCAAACAGTCAGTGGACAAAGAACACTTCCATAACCAGTCTCCTCTTTTGGATTCTAACATGGTAACAGTCTTCCGTCATGACTACATGCATTTAGTTTGTTTGATGCTCATGAGACACCCGTTGGATCTGTGGATGGGCAGTAGTGGTCCACTGCGTTGTCGTATTTCTTCCCGTCAAGCTTCCTCTATCTCGGAAAGGCTTGTAACTTTAAGGGAGTACATCCCTATGGAGTTTGCCAGAAAACCTTGTCTACTTGCTAACAGATTAAGATGGAAAGCAACAGAGCTGCATCAGTTTTTATTCTACACAGGTCCACTTAATCTCAAGGAAGAGTTGCAGTCTCCTGTGTATGACAACTTCATGCTCCTTTCTGTTGGTGTATATCTTTTAGCGAGTCCTGAATATTGTTTTACAATAAATGACCTAGCCAACACATTACTTGTCTCATTTGTTCAGCATTTTGGACAACTGTGTGGTCAGGATTTATCGTTTATAACATTCATGGCTTAGTACATCTGAGCGAAGATATCAAAATACATGGACATATATATCTGATTTCAGGCTTTCCGTTTGAAAATGCATTGGGAAAACTAAAAAGAATGGTCAGAAGGCCACACGATCCTTTAACTCAAGTGATCTGCCGACTATCAGAATTTGATAGGTTAAAGTCTAGTTATGATGTTAAAGAAGAGCAGCAAGAAATATCCTTGAGGAAGCCACATCAGGATGGGGCCTGTGCACAGTGTTTTGTTGGAGTAGTGCATCAGTTCAAGGAGCTGTTGATTGATGGATTAGCTGTCAGAACCTCAGTGTCACGACTTCCGCCGAAGTCGGCTCCTCTCCTTGTTCGGGCGGCGTTCGGCGGTCGACGTCACCGTCTTTCTAGCCAGCGCCGCTCCATTTTTCATGTATCCATTTGTTTTGTCTTGTTCCCTGCACACCTGGTTTTCATTCCCCATTTTATGCTATTTTTGTGCTGTCATTTTGACCGGAATAAAAAGTGCGCCTGTTCACTACACTCTGCTCTCCTGTACCTGACTTCGCCTCTGATACACACTCCTAACACAGAGAGAGATGGCTGTATCAGAATTGATAAAGTTGTTTCTGTCCTGAATGTAATTTCTACAGAAGGCAAAGAGTATATTGTGGGTAAAGAATACAGATTGAAAGCACCATTTTTTGAGTATCCTCTTGACTCCAGGGAGTTAGAATTCTATGTGAGTTCTAACCTGTTGTCACGTCCTGACCATAGTGAGTGTTATTTTCTATGGCAGATTAGGTCAGGGCATGACAGGGGTGTTTGTCTGGTTTTTGTATGTCTATGTTTTGGTTCTAGGTTTGTATTTCTATGTTGGGGTTATTTGGCATGACCTCCAATTAGAGGCAGCAGGTTGTCGTTGTCTCTAATTGGAGGTCCTATTTAAGTTTAGGTTTGTCCCACAGGTGTTTGTGGGTGATTGTTCTTCGTGAGGTTTATGTTCCTCCAGCGTCACGGTTTGTTGTTTTGTATTTACTTAAAGTGTTAATTGTTGCCTTCGGTTTCACTGATTTAAATAAAACATGTGGAACTACGAAAACGCTGCATCTTGGTCCGCTCTTTCAAACAGCCGTGACACCTGTCCTCAAGAATTCAGTGCTTTCAGGTAAAACATTTGAAGAAATATGTGAGGTTGCCACCATATAACGGACATGCGATTTATCCTCTTTTGCACTCAGTCCTAGGACTGGAACTCGATTCAACCCCCTGTCGATTCCCTATAATATATTTTTGTAAGTATACCTACTTTAGCCCAGAAAAATGATGTTGCTACTAACTTAGTTTATGAGTGCATGTGAGCATATTTTATTTTTAAACATGCTCACAAGCTCCCATCACATAAATATTTTTTTAGCTACTGTAGTGGTGACTAAAGTTAGCTGAAGTGTGTAATGGTTGTCGGAGAACTATCTAATATAAAGTTATAAAATAGTGAACTTCCAATAAAAGCAGTAATATCTGTAATATACAGTATCATTTTAACCAAATGATTTTGAGTATAAGATATGAACATGTGTATTGAGGGATTACATGTTATAACGTACTGATAGTGTTCCTATTTGTTTCCCCTTAGGAAATGTAGCACGTTGTTTTATTTACTGAAACAAACGATTTGGCGGCGGTACCCGCATTGTGGGTAAAAGATGGTGTATGCCTCCCTATAAAATCGATAATGTTGTTAAGGCCCCAAAAACTTAGCAGCAACCTGGAGAGGCATGGATTCCATATAATGTCAGGGTGATTTTCTCAGCAGGTATTTATCATTTTTATTTTGGTGTTCCAGGCGTGTGTAGAAAGGGTTCTACATGGAACCAAAAATAACTTTTCAGTATGTAGAGGGAGATGGACAAGCTCAACTAAATGATTAAATTATCTTCAAAAAAGAGTGAGCTAGATTCTAGCTATTCTAACTGGTAAATTGGTTAGTGTATACAGTAGTAGTAGCCCTCAATTGCTGCTCTCAACATAATTGCCGGTTTCCAATAGTAAACATATTCTGCATCCTTTAATCTTTACCATTTTACCAGATTTTAATCTTTTAAGTCTCATCCTAATGTCAATATAAAAAAATTAAATTAAAGAATAATGTATTTTTGTGTAAATAATAGAAGCAGCGCATTCTGTTGGGGGAGGCAAGGTCATGGTGTGGGTGGGGCTGGCCTCATCAGTGAAATATTTCTGAACCACTCTCCTATGGGGAGAGACAAAGAACCCTTTTAGGTTTAGGTAGCATCTTTTTTTGATCATTTGATTTATGTTTTACAGATACTTATACCGCAGCATGGCTAAAACTACCAGAGGCGGAGGCGCACACAGATTTACAGACAGATACAGAGGAGTCTATTGTGAAGGTGAAATGCAGACAAATTTTAGTTATGTTAGGTTAGATTATTTTAATGTTTTGTGACTTGTAGAAAGCATTGTGTAAATGGCCTTAGTATACAGATGTTCAGTCTCATGAAACTTTTAAAACATTTGTTTGAAAAACAGAAGATTCCCAGGAGAATGTGTTGATGATGAGCCAAAGAGTATGTCAGAGAGAAATCTATCCAGTGCACCAACAATTTAAGAGAGCAAAAGCAACAGAATGTTAAAGATACAACTGAAGCGTGCACCAAAAATCTATAATCTATAACCACTGCAGTTCCAAAACTCCTGGGCCGTCAGACTCCAGAAGACACGCCTCTCCTGGGCCATTCGACTCTAGAGGACATACAGTACGTCTCCGGGCCCATCAGCCTCCAGAAGACACGCCTCTCTTGGGCCATCAGACTCCAGAAGGCGCATCTCTCTTGGGGCATCAGACTCCAGAAAACACTCCTCTCCTGAGCCAACACAGTCTGCTTATACTGAGTCACAAGATTTTAGAAGGTTGCACCAAATAAATACATTGGCCAATATGAATATCTAGGAACATGTTTTCAATTGACTTTTAACTTAATTTGAGAAAATGTAGTATATGGCAAATCTATTGTTTTTTTTTTTTATTGCAGATGTGTAACAGGTTTTAGTAAAAACATTGTAATTTTTATTGACATTACAACCCCAATCGAATGATCATGGGAAATTCCACCCCCAAAAAAACAATTTAGATACTGTCACGTCCTGACCAGCAGAGGGAGTAGTGGTGTAGTATTTTGGTCAGGACGCGGCAGAAGTCTGTATGTGTTGTCTAGTATATCTGTTTCTGTGTTAGTCTTGTGACTCCTGATCAGGGACAGCTGGGGATCGTTGTTCCTGATTGGGAGTCATATATTTAGGAGTATGTTTGTCACTTGGGTAGGTGGGTGGTTGTGCTAACACTGCTAGTCCTTTTGTTTGTAGTAAGCCTGTTAGCCTGTCGTGAGTTTCGTGTTTATTGTTTTCCTGTGTATGCTTTGCTCTTCTATATTAAAAAGATGAGTATCCACATTCCGTCTGCAGTTTGGTCCATACAACACGGCTTCGACAATTATGACAGACACGCCATTTTTACGCTAGTCTACTGTTGATACACTTCCAAAATGTCAGCAATTTTTAATATACAAAATGTGTCAAAGAATTATGCATTTTACATTGTGTTTTGAGTTGTGATTGCTGAATGTAACAACTGTACCTACATACTTTTCTTTATAGCATTAGAGTAATACAATATCAATACAAATGATACAGGTTACTAATGTTTGAATTTCCAGTAGGGCTGAGCTAATCGAGTCCAGATGGTTAACAACTAGCAATGCCTCTGCCGAGTCTCTTGATTACTTCCCCACCCCTATGTCTGGAAGAAACTTAACTCAACGCAAAGGACCACAAATCACTGAAGTGAACAACTGTGAGTATTTGTTTTGCACTAAGGAATTGTGCTGAATAAAGATGTGGGGCTCAGTTGGTAGAGCATGGTGTTTGCAACGCCAGGGTTGTGGGTTTGATTCCCACGGGGGACCAGTACGGGGGAAAAAAAATGAAATGAAATGTATGCATTCACTACTGTAAGTCGTTCTGGATAAGAGCGTCTGCTAAATGACTAAAATGTGAAATGTAACAATTCACCAGTACTTATGCTCAGCCTTCCCTGTGGCTCAGTTGGTAGAGCATGGTGTTTGCAACGCCAGCATGGTGTGTGCAATGCCAGGGTTGTGGGTTCGATTCCCACGGGAGGCCAGTACAAAAAAAAAAAAAAAAAAAAAAAATGCTTGAAATAAATGTATGAAATGTATGCATTCACTACTGTAAGTCGCTCTGGATAAGAGCGTCTGCTAAATGACTAAAATGTAAAAAATGCTCCCCGATTGAAATGTTGAAGATAGGAGTGCATCGCTTTGCAAACCCCAGATGTAGTATGCATCGTAAAAAAAATATTTAAACAGTGCGAGTCGCCAGTTCAGAAAAAAGGCTTTCTTATTTATATTACATTTTCACTTTCCGAAAAATACCTCCCATCTTATGTGACAGCTGACGCATACTCTCCTCTCCTTCTTTCATGCGTTGTCTAGTCAAGCTGCACACCACCCAGCTTTACATGCTAACCAACACGCGTTTGACAGCTTTTTATTTTAGGCTTTATTAGTTTGATCATTTGTCAGGTTATTGTTATCTATGCCCTGTGGGTATGGATAAGCAGTTTTTTTTACTGACTGTCAGATATACTGCATGTGCATGTGGTACAATTTGTAGTTTTGGGGTTTAGTTCTGATAAAACTTGTCACGCCCTGACCATAGAGATCCCTCGGGGTTCTCTATGGTGTAATAGGTCAGAGCGTGACTAGGGGGGTTTCTAGATAGTATATTTCTATGTTGGTGTATGGTTCCCAATTGGAGGCAGCTGAAAATCGTTGCCTGTAATTGGGGATCATACTTAGTGTGTTCCTTTTCCCACCTGCGAGGTGGGATATGTTTTGTTTTGTATATGTGCTACGTATTTCACATCGTTATATCTTTGTTGTTTTGAGAAGTTTCACCATTATTAAAATATGGAACTCTACTCAGGCTGCGCCTTGGTCCAATTATTTATATGACGATCGTGACAAAATTGGTGGTAAGTTTCCACAAACCTGCCAACCTGTACACATTTTGTGTAGTATCTACACAATTTGAAGTCAAAATACACAACAATGAAAGACAACCCTAAAATAATGCAAAAGAGTTGGTTTCAGTAATTGACAGGATTTTCAAAATGCTAAATTTTCCAATTCACCGCATACCCAACCAAAGACCTACAACAGCAACATATTTTCAAAAACATGTAGAGAGATCTGTTTTGGGCTTTCATGATTCCTCCTGGTCTTCAAATTTTGTTTACTCTGAAACACGTATACATGTTTCATAACTGGAGGGCAGACCAGGAATTATTCTCAGTGCAATGACAGGAAAAACATCACTATTGAATGGAGAAGATTGCTTTTGTTTGTTTTATTAAATGTTTTTTATTGTTTAAAAGACTTTAAGACCCTTCATGTTTTTCAGCTCTACTCCTGAATCTTCTGACAAAGTAGGAAATTATATTAGAACAACTTAGAATAATTTTAATAACCGTTCAAGACCATAGAGACAGGAGGGTCCTGCAAGAAGACCTACCTGATGGTATTTTCCAGTAGGCAGTGTTCAAGAGAGGAGCTGAAGAGGGGAGCTGAAGGCCAGCATTTTTGCATTTCCTGACCTAGTCAGCCATTAGAATTATTCTTTAAAAGTTTGTGGTATTATTAGCTGAGACATAACCAAAATCCAGATCTGTATGGAGCCTTAGTTATCCAAAACTAAGATAATGTTTGTGTTTTAGGAGAAAAAAATGTTTCTCAGTAGCTATTAACATTTGGTAAATGACTTAATATTGACATACAGTATCCATATGTTATGGTCCCTTTTCTCTTGTCTATGTGGTTACAGATTGACTATTTGTGATTGAACCGTGGCTGTGATGTGAGAGTGTGTGGAGGATTATGGCACACAATCGCCCATGATCTTTCAAAGACCATGAACTGGAGGGGAATCAATGAAAACAGGAGACAAAGGGCTATGAGACACGGGTTTAACTCTGGACACATGAAAGGTAGGATGTATACGAAGGGTACGGGGCAACAGAAGACGAACAGCAAAGGGGCTAATGATTTTGGAGATGGGAAACGGACCGATAAACTGGGGGGAGAGTTTGCGGGATTCCACCCGGAGGGGTAGATCACAGGTGGACAGCCATACCTTTTGCCTAAGACGATACCGGGGAGCCGGGGTCCGGTGGCGATCCGCTTGTCGTCGATACCTGGAGGTGGTCTCTGCCCGTGAGAGAGCAGGGAACAGTGTTGCAGGCATATTTGACCCACACAAGCTGCTGGCTCCAGGTGGTGGGGTTGGCAGAGACCAGGCAGCGCAGAGTAGTCTCTAGGTCCTGGTTGGCTCACTCCGACTGGCCGTTGGACTGGGGGTGGATCCCGAAGGACAGGCTGGCCGACGACCCAATGAGGGTGTAGAACGCCTTCCAGAACCGGGACGAGAACTGAGGCCCCCGGTCGGAGACCATGTCCACGGGTAGTCCATGGATCACGAAGACGTGCTGCACCATGAGCTGGGCTGTCTATTTGGGAGAGGGTAGTTTGGGAGCCCGGGTGACAGGCAAGCCTGGAGGAGTGAGCCCACACCAGGACTGAGGAGGGAACCCTGTCAGGAACGAACATCCGGTTATCGAACATCCGGTTATGTTCTGTCCACTCCTCCAACGACATCTTCACCGCGAGAAGCTCACGATTCCCCACATCGTAGTTTGTCTCCGTGGCATTGAGGCGGTGGGAGAAGAAGGTTCAGGGATGTAACTTGAGGTCCAGGGCCGACCGCTGGGACAGGACAGCCCCACTCCGACATCCGAAGCATCGGCCTCCACCACGAACTGGCAGGACGGGTCAGGATGAACCAAGATGGGAGCTGTTGTGAAGTGGTGTTTGAGATCCCGGAACACCCAGTCAGCAGCTGGGGACCACGTGAACGGAACCTCGGGAAAGGTGAGTGCAGACAGGAGGGAAGCCAGGGTGCTGTAGCTTCGGATAAAGTGGTGATAAAAGTTGGAGAATCCCAGGAAACGCTGCAGCTGTACTCTGGACATAGGCCGGGGCCAATCCACCACCACTCTTACCTTCCCGCGATCCAGCTGTATGCTCCCTGCAGTGATGATCTAACCTAGAAAGGGGATGGTGGAGCGATGGAATTCGCACTTTTCTTCTTTTACAAAAAGCTGGTTCTCCAGAAGACGTTGGAGAACCTGTTGGACGTGGAGCACGTGTTCTTGGATGGAGCGGGAGAAGATGAGGATGTCATTGAGGTAGATGAAGATGAACCGGTTCAACGTGTTGTGGAGAACATCAATAACCATAACCTGGAACACAGCAGGGGCGTTGGTGAGGCCAAAAGGCATGACCAGATACTCGTAGTGACCGCTGGCTGTGTTGAAGACAGTTTTCCACTCGTCCCCTTCCCGTATCCGCACCAGGTGGTAGGTGTTCCGTAGGTCCAGCTTGGAGAACACAGTTTATCCCCTGAAGCGGCTCGTAGGCCGAGGAGATGAGAGGTAGAGGGTAGCAGTTCTTCACCATGATGTCGTTGAGACCTCGTCCTCGTCCTTGTCGTTGAGACCTTTGTCCTTAGTAGTGCGAACGACCCAGTACATACATCACTGGGGCTAAGCTTCCTGCCATCCAGGACCTCTATACCAGGCATGTGTCAGAGGAAGGCACTAAACATTGTCAAAGACTCCAGCCACCCTAGTCATAGACTATTCTCTCTGCTACCGCACGGCAAGCAGTAACGGAGCGCCAAGTCTAGGTCCAACAGGCTTCTAAACAGCTTCTACCCCCAAGCCAGAAGATTCCTGAACACCTAATCAAATGGCTACCCAGACTATTTTCATTTGCGCCCCCCCCCTCTTTATAACCGCTGCTACTCTCTGTTGTTATCTATGCATAGTCACTTTAACTCTACCTACAGTACATGTACATATTACCTCGACCAACCGGTGCCCCTGCACATTGACTCTGTACCGGTACCCCCTGTACATAGCCTCGCTATTGTTATTTTACTGCTGCTCTTTAATTATTTGTTTCTTTAATTTTAGAGTTTTTACTTATGGATTTTTTTACTTAACTACATTGTTGGTTAAGGGCTTGCAAATGAGCATTTCACTGTAAGGTCTACAGTTGTTGTATTCGGCACGTGACAAATAAACTTTGATTTGATCTGTGGCGGTAAGTTTTGCCGTCTTTAGACTTTATCTGACATACATGCCCAAACTTCCATGTTTGCGCATGAACGTGCAAAGTTTCAAATTACACAATTTTTGTTTCTACAACATCTACAGACCTGCACCATGATAATGAGATCTTTGCAGCTTGTAAAAGGACGTACTGTATGTGTGAGGTTTTTAACCTTGTTCATGTTGCCAACTTGCACCAAATTTCCAGAAGATGGTCAGGAAGACGAACGCTGCTTCAGGTCAGTTACTCAACCTAGTGATATATATGTACATTTTTTAAGTGTCTTCACCCATCTATAACATGGCATGTATAAGATAAATATTGATTAGTCCTTCAACTGCTGTAATTTGATTTCCCAACTTGGTCCTATGTGGGATTGTGGGATTTTAGGTCAAGAATAGCCACATTGTAGTTCCAGGGTTTTTCTTTATTTTTACTCTTTTCTACATTGTAGAATAATAGTGAAGACATCAAAACTATGAAATTACACATATGGAATCATGTAGTAACCCAAAAAGTGTCAACCAAATCAAAATATATTTTAGATTCTTCAAAGTAGCCACCCTTTTCCTTGACGACAGCTTTGCACACTCTTCGTATTCTCCCAACCAGCTTCATGAGGTAGTCACCTGAAATGCATTTCAATTAAGTGGTGTGTCTTGTTAAAAGTTAATTTGTTGAATTTCTTTCCCTCTTAATGCGTTTTAGTCAATCAGTTGTGTTGTGACAAGGTAGGGGTGGTATACAGAGGATTGCCCTATTTGGGGCTCTGTCTCTATTGCAGCCAGGAGGGGCACCAGCTTAATTGCACATTTGCACATTTACATACCTGAATTAATAGGGTAAAATGCCAAGACAGAGAAAAGTTAGTAGTTTTCAGTAGTAGACATTCTCCAAGATTGAAGAAGAAGAAACCTGCCAGACCTCACGATCTCATTAACGCTCCCACACATTACATTATTAATGCAAATACCTGGGAAACCTAGGAAATGATACAAGTGATGGCTCCATAAAATAACAAACTAAATAAAACATACAAAATATGACCATACATATTTGTGTGTCATATATACACATGACATATGCTTGGGTACCACCTTGACATCTCTGATCTGCTAGCCTCAGGAGGCTATTTTGTTGACTTTGTCGTAACCCGGCACAGGGGAGGGATGGATATAGAAACGTACAGAGTTTCTTATGCTGGTGTAATCACTTCACTTAATCATAGTTTAGCATATTAAAATCGCAAATCTGCATGAAAATGTGATTTCTCGCTGTGGGTACTGGTACTGGTATTGGCATTCCGCTAAAGGTTTACTCTGAGCTACATGTGGAACTACACTTCCACTTTATAACCAGTAGGTGGAGCTATGAGTCACTAGAAATCCAGAGGTTTGCATATTTTTATCTGTTCAAGTGATAAGTGCCTTTTCCACTGGGAGTTGAGTAGAACCAGTGTAGCAAGTTTGTGTGTGTACTCTGCTTTAGAAGAAGTGTGTGCATGCAGTGCAGCAAGGATTCTCTTCAAGTGTGTGTTCAGAACAGGTAAACAAATCAATCCTGGATAGGAAGCGTGTGTGATTGTCCCCTACTGTACCTCCTCCAATCTCTCTGTAGTCTCTGTAATCTGCACAGTTCCACAGTAAGGTCCTCCATCAGTGTTATGCACATATTTAGGTTTATACAGCTCTCTGATTAACTCCATGAGATTATGGTGTATCTGTTATATTTAAGTGACACAAGGCCATGTGTCTATGCCTTTATACTGTGAGAGAATGATTATGTTGACATCTGCGGAGCCACCCCTAACCTTTCACAAACACGCCCAACAAAACACACACACACACACACTAGTGTTCAACCAGGGGGTAATTGACTGTCTGTGCTCAGCTGAAGGGGTCTGCTGGCCCCTCTAAGGTGTCTCTCATCAGTCTGGGTAAATCCAGGAGGAGGAGATGGAGAGAGGGAAGAAAGAGAGCAAGGGGGTAAAAGGCAATGGATGGATGGATGGAAAGATGGAGTGAGTACAGTGAGGGGAAAAAAGTATTTGATCCCCTGCTGATTTTGCACGTTTGCCCACTGACAAAGAAATGATCAGTCTATCAATTTCATGGTAGGTTTATTTGAACAGTGAGAGACAGAATAACAACAAATAAATCCAGAAAAACGCATGTAAAAAATTTTAGAAATTGATTTGCATTTTAATGAGGGAAATAAGTATTTGACCCCCTCTCAATCAGAAAGATTTCTGGCTCCCAGGTGTCTTTTATACAGGTAACGAGCTGAGATTAGGAGCACACTCTTAAAGGGAGTGCTCCTAATCTCAGTTTGTTACCTGTAGAAAAGACACCTGTCCACAGAAACAATCAATCAATCAGATTCCAAACTCTCCACCATGGCCAAGACCAAAGTGCTCTCCAATGATGTCAGGGACAAGATTGTAGAGCTACACAAGGCTGGAATGGGCTACAAGACCATCGCCAAGCAGCTTGGTGAGAAGGTGACAACAGTTGGTGCGATTATTCGCAAATGGAAGAAACACAAAAGAACTGTCAATCTCCCTCGGCCGGGGGCTCCATGCAAGATCTCACCTCGTGGAGTTGCAATGATCATGAGAACGGTGAGGACTCAGCCCAGAACTACACGGGAGGATCTTGTCAATGCTCTCAAGGCAGCTGGGACCATAGTCACCAAGAAAACAATTGGTAACACACTATGCCGTGAAGGACTGAAATCCTGCAGCGCCCGCAAGGTCCCCCTGCTCAAGAAAGCACATATACATGCCCATCTGAAGTTTGCCAATGAACATCTGAATGATTCAGAGGACAGCAGGGTGAAAGTGTTGTGGTCAGATGAGACCAAAATGGAGCTCTTTGGCATCAACTCAACTCGCCGTGTTCGGAGGAGGAGGAATGCTGCCTATGACCCTAAGAACACCATCCCCACCGTCAAACATGGAGGTGGAAACATTATGCTTTGGGGGTGTTTTTCTGCTAAGGGGACAGGACAACTTCACCGCATCAAAGGGACGATGGACGGGGCCATGTACCGTCAAATCTTGGGTGAGAACCTCCTTCCCTCAGCCAGGGCATTGATAATGGGTTGTGGATGGGTATTCCAGCATGACAATGGCCCAAAACACACGGCCAAGGCAACAAAGGAGTGGCTCAAGAAGAAGCACATTAAGGTCCTGGAGTGACCTAGCCAGTCTGCAGACCTTAATCCCATAGAAAATCTGTGGAGGGACCTGAAGGTTCGAGTTGCCAAACGTAAGCCTCGAAACCTTAATGACTTGGAGAAGATCTGCAAAGAGGAGTGGGACAAAATCCCTCCTGAGATGTGTGCAAACCTGGTGGCCAACAAGAAATATCTGACCTCTGACTGCCAACAAGGGTTTTGCCACCAGGTACTAAGTCATGTTTTGCAGAGGGGTCAAATACTTATTTCCTCCATTAAAATGCAAATCATTTTATAACATTTTTGACATGCGTTTTTCTGGATTTTTTTGTTTTGTTTTTGTCTCTCACTGTTCAAATAAACCTACCATTAAAATTATAGACTGATAATTTCTTTGTCAGTGGGCAAACGTACAAAATCAGCAGGGGATCAAATACTTTTTTCCTCACTGTATAATCAAACCATAGGGAGAAGGCCAATTGTAACGTTCGGCGTCAGGTAATGAGGAAGCGGACCAAAGCGCAGCTGGGAGCGAACACATGTTTATTCAACACACTGGAATAAACACGTACACCAAAACAAGAAAAGATGCCGATACGTTAAACTGCTCGGACAAAGAGACAACACCCCACAAACAGCGTGGGGAAAAGAGCAACTTAAATGTGATCCCAATCAGAGACAATTAGCGACAGCTGTCTCTGATTGGGAATCGACAGAACCCAACATAGAAATAACCCACCTAGAGCCAACACAAGGCTAAAACGTAAACATAAAAAACAAACCAAGGAAAAATACCCAACATGACACACCCTGACCCAAAATACCCGAGTTCACCTGGTCAGGGCGTGACACCAATGGAGGAAAGCCCACTCACTGCATCCCAATCTCTCCCTCACCTTCTCTCTCTACCCCTTCGAGAGTCATTGAATAACAGAATTACTAGACCTAGAAATCATTCCTTTGCTCACAAGCCATTGTCCTCATAATAACATATACCAGGGTAAACTATAAGAGAGTACATTTCTTCAGCACTTGGAGAAGGGTGGAAAAGGGTCACTGCAGAAGAAACGGAGGAAGAGAAACACAGAGAAGAGTGGGATAGGGAGAGGGACGCACACACACACACACACACACACACTGCTCTCACACACACACACAGAACCAAGTGTTGCCCTGCTCTCGCTACTCTTACTCCAGCTCAGCTAGAATCAGACTGGGGAAAATCATAGCGAGAGAGAAAGAAAGAATAATATTGCCTTTTTACTGTATTTTAAAGGTCAGAAAAGAGGATATTACCTTCTGAATCAAATCTTTAGAAAATTGGGCTGGAGACTGTGAGTGTATTCTAAAGACAGAGTGGAGTGAAGAGAGAGATGAGTGATTTAAACCAGCAAGCCCGTTAATTTAGTGAAATATGGCAGAGAAATTGAGACTCAAGATGGAATCCACAAATTCTAACCCAACAAAAAAGTTGAATGGTTGTGAAAACGCAGGGACAGTTGTGATTCACTGCTGTTTTAATGAGGCTGTTGTTAGAGACCGCTCAGAAAGATCTAATGTACTCTCTTTTCCTCCCTTAAACTTCTCAACATCCCTTCCAAAGATATATTTTCTCATTCAGTTTATTTTACTATTCTCTCTCTGTCCCTTCACTCTCTCTGCCCCCCTCTCTCTCTTTCTCCTTCCTTCCTTCCTTCCTTCCTTCCTTCCTTCCTTCCTTCCTTCCTTCCTTCCAATCTTTTTTAAACCAGGCCCAGGCTTCACCAGGCTGCCACCCAGCAGTATGTGGGTATCTGTCTAGCAGAGTTATTTTAGGATGCGCTCCTGTATCTGTCGTACATTGAGCAGTAACAGGTTGCATTGAGGCAGAAAGAGAGAGGATAACTCAGCCTCATCCCACATTGCAAGATGGAGAGACACATTTATCATCCTCTACATGTGTGCTTGTGAGTGAACATGTCCTATTTCTCTGCTCTCAAAATACACTACATGACCAAAAGTATATGGACACCTGCTCGTCGAACATCTCTTTCCAAAATCATGGGCATTAATATTGATTTGGTCCCCCCTTTGCTGCAATAACAGCTTCCACTCTTCTAGGAGGCTTTCCACTAGATGTTGGAACATTGCAGCGGGGACTTGCTTCCATTCGGCCACAAGAGCATTAGTGAGGTCGGCACTGATGTTGGACAATTAGACCTGGCTCGCAGTCAGCGTTCCAATTCATCCCAATGGTGTTCGATGGGGTTGAGGTCAGGGCTCTGTGCAAGCCAGTCATGTTCTTCCACACCGGTCTTGACAAACCATTTCTGTATGGACCTGACTTTGCATGGGGGCATTGTCATGCTGAAACAGGAAAGGGCATTCCCCAAACTGTTGCCACAAAGTTGGAAACACAGAATCATCTGGAATGTCATTGGAACTAAGGGGCCTAGCCCAAACCATGCAAAACAGCCCCAGACCATTATTCCTCCTCCACCAAACTTTTCTGCTAAACCCACATTCATCCGTCAGACTGCCAGATGGTGAAGTGTGATTCATCACTCTAGAGAACGCGTTTCCACTGCTCCAGAGTCCACTGGCGGTGAGCTTTTCATCACTCCAGCCGATGCTTGGCATTGCACATGGTGATCTTAGGCTTGTGTCCGGCTGCTCGGCCATGGAAACCAATTTCATGAATCTCCAGACAAACAGTTCTTGTGCTGATGTTGCACAAGGCTCAGCACTCTGTGATTTTACGCGCTACACGCTTCATCACTCGGCGGTCCCGTTCTGTGAGCTTGTGTGGCCTACCACTTTGCGGCTGAGCCGTTGATGCTCCAAGACATTTCCACTTCACAAAATCAGCACTTACATTTGACCGGAACAGCTCTAGCAGGGCAAAAATTTGACGAACTGACTTGTTGGAAAGATGGCATTCTATGACGATACCATGTTGAAAGTCACTGAGCTCTTCAGTAAGGCCATTCTTCTGCCAAAGTCGATTTTATACACCTGTCAGCAATGGGTGTGGCTGAAATAGCCGAAACAATTAATTTGAGGAGGTGTCCACATAGTTTTGTATTTATAGTGTAGTTTTAGATTCGAAATAAGAGAGCGCTGAACACTTTTTGCTAATGTGCCAAAATTGAATGGCTGTGTGTATGTGTGTGTGTCTGCGTGTGCGTGTGTTTTAGTGAAAACAAGAGACAGTCTATCCATCAATATCTACCCATTCTCTGATCGTTCTATATGTAAGCTGTAGGGTAGATTGTGTGTGTGTGTCTGTCTCCTGGAGTCTGAGCTTATCTTTGGTATTTGGTATTTGATAAAGATCCAATCAGGAACGAATTTACATCCTGATAAGAACAAGGAAATGTACACTGTTTGATTTTTGTCAGTAGAGCAGTGAGGATACAATCACACTATTCCTGAGAACTTCCACCTGGATCACTGAGGAAGGAGAACATGATGACCTTTGAAGTGATTCAAGGCACATACTGTAATGTATATGGAATGGCAACAATAACAAGCACATGGCTTCCAATCATTCTTTATTAAATGAACAACTTTATATAGTAGTTATTTAATCCTAGTTAAATACAGTAAAATGTAACTATTTGAGTGGATATAATTGAATGTCAATGAGATAAGTAAAAAAACAAAAAAATGTTCAAAAGGTGGTCTGCAGTGCAGGAGCTACAAGTGCTCCCAGAGTGTTGTGTTAATCTATTGCCATACATATGTATTTGCACTGGGTCATTTCTCATCACTCTTCTTATCTCTCATGTTGCTATGGTGGTAAATGCCAAAGTTCTCTTTAAGGACAGTATTTTTTGTCCCAGTGCTATTGCTTGGCAGCTGGAAAGGTCTGTGATGGACTCACCAGGAGTCCTAATTCACTTTACTGGGTAATGGGCCCAATTGGCTGACAAACACTTGGGGAAGCATTCCGCCCAATCAGAGCAAAGCTGTCTTGATTGTCTGGAAATCAATTTATGTTCCCAGTAATTTAATCAAAGGACTGAGGAGAGTCTTATCAGCCATCATTGCAGTACACTACACACACACACTCAGGCGAGCACACGCACACACATACGCACAGACACACAAAAACACAGACCCTCCCCAAAATGTCAGTCCATATGAACGAATCTTAAAATCCAAGGTGTTTTCTGAGTAATGAGGTGTGGCAACCAACCTGATACTATACAACGGCCCCAAATACAGACTAGACAATGAGCCATACTGTGGGCTGACAGCCTCCTTTCTCTGCAATTGTAACAGTGTAGGTTCCATCCCTCACTTCGCCCCAACCTGGGCTCGAATCAGGGACCCTTGCACACATCAACTGACACCCCACGAAGCATCGTTACCCATCGCGCTACAAAATCCGCGGCCCTTGCAACGCAAGGGGAAACCCTACTTCAAGTCTCAGAGCGAGTGACGTTACTGATTGAAATGTTATTTAGCGCGCACCACCGCTAACTAACTAGCCATTTCACATCGGTTACACAATGGCTTAGTGTCCAACATGATAGATCCCATGTTGGATGTTTAAGACATACAGTACCAGTCAAAGGATTGTACACACAGGGTTTGTCTTTATTTGTACTATTTTCTACATTGTAGAATAATAGTGAAGACACCAAAACTATGAAATAACACATATGGAATCATGTACTAACCAAAAAAGTGTTAATAAAAATCTAAATATATTTTATATTTCAGATTCTTCAAAGTAGTCACCCTTTGGCTTGATGACAGCTTTGCACACGCTTGACATTTTCTCAACCAGCTTAATAAGGTAGTCACCTGGAATGCATTTCAATTAACAGGTGTGCCTTGTTAAAGTTAATTTGTCTAATTTCTTTCTTTCTTAATGCATTTGAGTCAATCAGTTGTGTTATGACAAGGTAAGGGTGGTATACATAAGATAGCCCTATTTGGTAAAAGACCAGGTCCATATAGCGGCAAGAACAGCTCAAATAAGCAAAGAGAAACGACAGTCCATCATTACTTTAAGACATGAAGTTCAGTCAACCTGGAACATTTCAAGAACTTTGAAAGTTTCTTCAAGTGCAGTCGCAAACACCATCAAGCACTTTGATGAAACTGGCTCTCATGATGACCGCCACAGGAATAGAAGACCCAGAGTTACCTCTGCTGCAGACAATAAGTTCAATAGAGTCACCAGCCAAAATAAATGCTTCACAGAGTTCAAGTAACACAGATCTCAACATCAACTGTTCAGATGAGACAGCGTGAATCAGGCCTTCATGGTTGAATTGCTGCAAAGAAAGCACTACTGAAGGACACCAATAAGAAGAAAAGACTTGCTTGTGCAAAGAAACATGAGCAATGGACATTAGACCGGTGGAAATCAGTTCTTTGGTCTGATAAATCCAAATTTGCGATTTTTGGTTCCAACTGCCGTGAGATGCAGAGTAGGTGAACGGATGATCTCCGCATGTGTGGTTCCCACTGTGAAGCATGGAGGAGAAGGTGTGATGGTGTGGGGGTGCTTTGCTGGTGACACTGTCAGTGATGTATTTAGAATTCAAGGCACACTTATCCAGCATGGCTACCACAGCACTCCGCAGCGATACACCATCCCATCTGGTTTGCGCTTAGTGGGACTATCATTTGTTTTTTAACCTGTTAGGGCTAGGGGGCAGTATTTACACGGCCGGATAAAAAAACATACCCGATTTAATCTGGTTACTACTCCTACCCAGTAACTAGAATATGCATATAATTATTGGCTTTGGATAGAAAACACCCTAAAGTTTCTAAAACTGTTTGAATGGTGTCTGTGAGTATAACAGAACTCATATGGCAGGCCTTTTACCAAATAGGGAATATAAAAGCTTTCTATGGTCAGGACGTGACAGTACCCCCCCCCCCCCAAAAGGTGCGGACTCTGAACGCACAACCTTAAACAACAAAAAAAAAACAGGGAGGGTTAGGGTGGGTGTCTAATGTCGGTGGCGGCTCTGGTGCAGGACGAAGAATCTTCACATCCCGCGGATCCTCCTGCATCGGAGGAGGTTCTGGTGCGGGACGAAGAACCCTCACATCCTGTTTATCCGCCAGCATAGGAGGCGGCCCCGGTTCGGGGCGTAGCCCCCGCTCCGCCAGCTGATCCCTCCGCTTTTGTGTCACCAGACCGTGGATCATCGCCGGAGGCTCTGGACTGCAGACCACCGCTGGAGACTCTGGACTGCAGACTGCCGCTGGAGACTCTGGACTGCAGATCACCGCTGGAGACTCTGGACTGCAGACCGTAGCTGGAGACTCTGGACTGCAGACCGTCGCTGGAGACTCTGGACTGCGGGACGTCGCTGGAGGCTCCGGACTTGGGGACGTCTCAGGAGGTTCTGGACTTGGGGACGTCTCAGGAGGTTCCGGACTTGGGGACGTCTCAGGAGGTTCCGGACTTGGGGACGTCTCAGGAGGTTCCGGACCTGGGGCCGTCTCAGGAGGTTCCGGACCTGGGGCCGTCTCAGGAGGTTCCGGACCTGGGGCCGTCTCAGGAGGTTCCGGACCTGGGGCCGTCTCAGGAGGTTCCGGACCTGGGGCCGTCTCAGGAGGTTCCGGACCTGGGGCCGTCTCAGTAGGTTCCGGACCTGGGGCCGTCTCAGGAGGTTCCGGACCTGGGGCCGTCTCAGAACGTTCTGGACTGTAGGCCGTCTCAGGAGGTTCCGGACTGGGGACTGTCGCTGCAGGCTCCATGCCATGGATCATCACTGCAGGCTCCGCGCCATGGATCATCACTGGAGGCTTTGGGCCATGGATCATCACTGGAGGTTTCGGACCATGGATCATCACTGGAGGCTTCTTACGTGGAGCCGGAACAGGTCTCACCGGACTGAGGAGACACACTGGAGGCCGGGTGCGCAGAGCAGGCACCGGAGGTCTGGAGTGTAAGGCTAGCACAACCTGTCCTGGCTGGATGCTTACTTTAGCCAGGCAAGTGTGGGGTGCTGACACAGGATGAACTGGGCTGTGAAGGCGCACTGGCAACAGAGTGCGTAGAGCTGGCGCAGAATATCCTGGGCCGTGGAGGCGCACTGGAGGTCGGGAGCGTATGGCTGGCACAACCCGTCCTAGCTGGATGTTCAGTTTAGCCCGGCAAGTGCGGGGTGCTGGCACAGGACGAACTGGGCTGTGAAGGCGTACTGGCGACACAGTGCGTAGAGCTGGCGCAGGATATCCTGGACCGAGGAGGCGCACTGGAGACCAGGAGCACTGAGCCGGCACAATCCGTCCTGGCTGAATGCCCACTCTAGCACGGCAAATGCGGGGCGCGGGCAGAGCCCGCACCGGGCTATGAATGCGCACTGGAGATATAGTGCGCATCACAGCATAACACGGTGCCTGGCTGTTCACCTGCTCCCCACGGTAAGCACGGGGAGTTGGCTCAGGTCTCCACCCTGACTCTGCCAATCTACCCTATGCAAGAAACAATGCAAGACATACAAATAAACTAACGAACAAAACAACAAACCGTGACGAAGAGGTGCAACATACACTACTCAAAATAATCTCCCACAAAACCTAGTGGGATAAACAACAACTTAAATATGATCCCCAATTAGAGACAATGATGACCAGCTGCCTCTAATTGGAGATCATCCCCCCCAAAAAACATAGAAATACAGAAACTAGAACCCCACATAGAAATACAGAAACTAGAACCAACATAGAAATAAATAAACTAGACAAAACCCCTGTCACGCCCTGACCTACTCTACCATAGAAAATAAAAGCTTTCTATGGTCAGGACATGTGTCACGTCCTGACCAGCAGATGGAGCTAGTGTTTTAGTTTTGGGGTCAGGACGTGACAGGTTTGTGTTTGTATATGTTGGTTGGATGATTGGGACTTCCAATTGAAGGCAGGTGTGTATAGTTGCCTTTGATTGGAAGTCCTATATAGGTGTGTGTGTTTGTCTTTGGGGTTGTGGGGAATTGTTGTGAGCACTGCTGCGTTTGGTATAGCCTGCCACACCGTCACATCGTAAGTCCGTTCATTGTTTTGTTTATTGGTTTTCAGTGGATGCTCTACTCCTTTTGTTTTCAACATTAAAAACATGAGTATCCACACTTCCGCTGCGCCTTGGTCCATTTCTCCTGAAGACAGATGTGACAACATGACAGTTTCCTATGTGATCTCATTAAAAAGCTAGGCCCACACCACACCTCCCACTTCCCCTCCTCCTCATAATAAATGGTTTGTATTTAGAACCTTAAGCCACAGGATTGGTGTCCCTAAACTGGGACAGTTCAAATCAAATCAAATTGTATTGGTCACATACACATGGTTAGCAGATGTTAATGCGAGTGTAGTGAAATGCTTGTGCTTATAGTCCGACAGTGCAGTAATATCTAACAAGTAATCTAACAATTTCACAACAACTACCTTATATACACAAGTGTAAAGGAATGAATAAGAATATGTACATATAAATATATGGATGAGTGATGGCAGTGTGGCATAGGCAAGATGCAGTAGATGGTATGGAGTACATAAACTGGCATTGTTTAAAGTGACTAGTGATACATTTATTACATCCAATTTTTAATTATTAAAGTGGCTAGAGATTTGAGTCAATGTTAGTGATGGCTGTTCAACAGTCTGATGGCCTTGAGATAGAAGTTGTTTTTCAGTCTCTCGGTTCCAGCTTTGATGCACCTGTACTGACCTCGCCTTCTGGATGATAGCGGGGTGAACAGGCAGTGGCTCGGGTGGTTGTTGTCCTTGATGAACTTTTTGGCCTTGCTGTGACATTGGGTGGTGTAGGTGTCCTGGAGGGCAGATAGTTTTCCCCCGCTGATGCGTTGTGCAGACCTCACTACCCTCTGGAGAGCCTTACGGTTGTGGGCGGAGCAGTTGCCATACCAGGCGGTGATACAGCCCGACAGGATGCTCTCGATTGTGCATCTGTAAAAGTTTGTGAGTGTTTCGTTGACAAGCCAAATTTATTCAGCCTCCTGAGGTTGAGTGTGAGGTTCATTTCCTGACACCACACTCCGAGGGCCCTCACCTCCTCCCTGTAGGCCATCTCGTCGTTGTTGGTAATCAAGCCTACCACTGTAGGGAAGTATGCAAACTTGATGATTTAGTTGGAGGCGTGCATGGCCACGCAGTCATGGGTGAACAGGGAGTACAGGAGAGGGCTGAGAATGCATCCTTGTGGGGCCTCAGTGTTGAGGATCAGTGGGCTGGAGGTGTTGTTTCCCACCCTCACCACCTAGGGGCGGCCTGTCAGAAAGTCCAGGACCCAGTTGCACAGGGTGGGGTTGAGACCCAGGTTCTCGAGCTTAATGACGAGTTTGGAAGGTACTATGGTGTTAAATGCTTAGTTGTAATCGATGAACAACATTCTTACATAGGTATTCCTCTAGTCCAGATAGGTTAGGGCAGTGTGCAGTGTGATTACGATTGCGTCGTCTGTGGACCTATTGGGGCGGTAAGCAAAGTGGGTCTAGGGTGTCAGGTAAGGTGGAGGTGATATGATCCTTGACTAGTCTCTCAAAGCACTTCATGACGACGGAAGTGAGTGCTACGGGGCGATAGTCATTTAGCTCAGTTACCTTAGCTTTCTTGGGAACAGGAACAATGGTGGCCTTCTTGAAGCATGTGGTAACAGCATACTGGGATAGGGATTGATTGAATATGTCCGTAAACCCACCAGCCAGCTGGTCTGCGCATGTCTGAGGACACAGCTAGGGATGCCGTCTGGGCCGGCAGCCTTGCGAGGGTTAACAAGTTTAAATGTTTTACTCACATTAGCTGCAGTGAAGGAGAGAGTGCAGGTTTTGGTAGCAGGCCGTGTCAGTGGCACTGTATTGTCCTCAAAGCGAGCAAAGAAGTTGTTTAGTTTGTCTGGGAGCAAGACATCAGTCTCCAAGACGGGACTCATTTTCTTTTTGTAATCAGTGATTGACTGTTGACCCTGCCACAAACGTCTCGTGTCTGAGCCGTTAAATTGCGATTCTACTTTCTCTCTATACTGATGCTTAGCTTGTTTGATTGCCTTGGGGAGGGAATAGCTACACTGTTTGTATTCGGTCATGTTTCCGGTCGCCTTGCCATGATTAAAAAGCAGTGGTTCGCGCTTTCAGTTTTGAGCCAATGCTACCATTAATCCACGGTTTCTGGTTGGAGAAGGTTTTAATAGTCACCGTGGGTACAACATCACCGATGCACTTGCTAATAAACTCGCTCACCGAATCAGCGTATACATCAATGTTGTTGTCTGAGGCTATCTGGAACATATCCCAGTCCACATGACCAAAGCAATCTTGAAGCGTGGAATCAGATTGGTCGGACCAGCGTTGAACCAACCTGAGCACGGGTGTTTCATGTTTTAGTTTCTGTCTATAGGCTGGGAGCAAAAAAATGTAGTCGTGGTCAGATTTGCCGAAAGGATATTGTTGCTCAATATGCGATAATGTGACTAGAAAACGTTGTAATCAACAGCCAACTTTCCGGGACTTAGACATGTCTTATATGGGTAGAAAGCTTAAATTATTGTTAATCTAACTGCAGTGTCCAATTTGCAGTAGCTATTACAGAAAAATAATACCATGCTATTGTTTGAGGATAGTGCACAACAACAAAACACTTTTATCACAGAAACTGGTTTGATACATTCACATCTGAATAATGTACTTACATTCAGTAATCTTGCTCTGATTTGTCATTCTGAGGGTCCCAGTGATAAAATGTAGTTTAGTTTTGTTTGAAAAAAATCTATTTTTATATTCATATGTAGGAACTGGGTTCTACAGTTTGACCACACTGCTGTCTCTGGCTCCACACCCACCCCACCCAGTCATTTAGATATGTGAAGGTTAGTGTATGTTCTGTAGGGAAGCAAATTATCCATCATGTATGACATTCTTGGGAGTGTGTAAACTTAATTTTTTATTATCATAGAATTTTGATATGTAATTCAGCACATTTGGGTAAACTCCTGGCCGTCTCGATACAAAGTTTAATTATTCACTGGATTGGTCTGAAACTTTGCACACACACTGTTGCCATCTTTTGGACAACATCTAAATTGCACCTAGGATCATATCTCAATGTTTTTTTGTTTGTATTATCTTTTACCAGATCTAATGTGTTATATTCTCCTACATTAATTTCACATTTCCACAAACTTTACAGTGTTTCCTTTCAAATAGTATCAAGAATATGCATATCCTTGCTTCAGTTCCTGAGCGACAGGCAGTTAGATTTGGGTATGTTATTTTAGGCGAACATTGAAAAAAAGGGTCTGATCCTTATTAAATTGGAAGTGAACACTGAAAAAGCTCAAAGCTGTCTTACTAGATCAAAACACACCTCATCACTATGTTGATCCACCAACTGAAAATAAAACAGCTCATTGTTTTACAAGTTTTCACTTAGGGTTAGGGTTCTGCTGCTTTGCACCATCATCCTTCTCCAATTTTTGGAGGGGAAAGAGGGAGTGAAAGCCAGAGACCCTTAATGAATAACTAAATCACTTCCTGGTTGGGAGCTGTGTTGTTTCACTGCCAATGGATCTCTTTCACAACACTGTAAATCAACACATACACACCGAGACACACGATTAGGCTTGGCTGGCAGTCTGCGTTCCAATTCATCCCAAAGGTGTTTGATGGGGTTGAGGTCAGGGCTCTGTGCAGGCCAGTCATGTTCTTCCACATCATCACGACAAACTATTTCTGTATGGACCTTGCTTTGGGCACTGGGGTATTGTTATGCTGAAACAAACTGTTGACACAAAGTTGGAAGCACAGAATCATCAAGAATGTCATTGTATGCTGTAGCATTAAGATTTCCATTCATTGGAACTAACGGGCCTAGCCCAAACCATGAAAAACATGCCACAGACCCTTATTTCTCCTCCACCAAACTTTACAGTGGGCACTATGCATTTGGGCAGGTAGCATTCTCCTGGCATCCGCCAAACCCATATTCGTCCGTCAGACTGCCAGATGGTGAAGCATGTTTCATCACTACAGAGAATGCATTTCCACTGTTCCAGAGCCCAATGGCGGCGAGCTTTACACCACTCCAGCCAACGCTTGACATTGCGTATTGTGATCTTAGGCTTGTGTGCGGCTGCTTGGCCATGGAATCACATTTCATGAAGCTCCTGACGAACAGTTATTGTGCTGACGTTGCTTCCAGATGCAGTTTGGGACTAGGTACTGAGTGTTGCAACCGAGGACAGACTTCAGCACTCGGCGGTCCCGTTCTCTGAGCTTGTGTGACCTACCTCTTCGTGGCTGAGCCGTTGATGCTCCTAGACGTTTCCACTTCACAATAACAGCACTTACAGTTGACCGGGGCAGCTCTAGCAGAGCAGAAATTTAATGAACTGACTTTTGGAAAGGTGGCGTCCTATGACAGTGCCACGTTGAAAGTCACTGAGCTCTTCAGTATGGGCCATTCTACTGCCAATGTTTGAATATGGAGATTGCATGGCATTTTGCTAAATTTCATACACCTATCAGCAATGGGTGTAGCTGAAATAGCCTAATCCACTAATTTGAAGGGGTGTCCACATAATTTTGCTGATGTAATATATACTGTATATGGACATAGTTTAGTGACTAAAATAAGGGGATAAATACATGTAAAAAAAAAATAAAAAATGTAAAGTTTAAACTTCCTTTGGATCTTTTGGGGATCTGTTGTTCCATGTTTCATCCCATAATGTTTTAACCTTAAGGGGTCTTAAAATTCAAAATCAAATAGCCCCATATACTACCCACCACTGCGACCTGTATACTCTCGTTGGCTGGCCCTCGCTTCATACTCGTTGCCAAACCCACTGGCTCCAGGTCATCTACAAGTCTTTGCTAGGTAAAGCCCCGCCTTATCTCAGCTCACTGGTCACCATAGCAGCACCCACCCGTAGCACACGCTCCAGCAGGTATATCTCACTGGTCACCCCAAAGCCAATTCTTCCTTTGGCCGCCTCTCCTTTCAGTTCTCTGCTGCCAATGACTGGAACGAACTGCAAAAATCTCTGAAGCTGGAGACTCTTACCTCCCACACTAGCTTTAAGCACTAGCTGTCTGAGCAGCTCACAGATCACTGCACCTGTACATAGCTCATCTGTAAATAGCCCATCCAATCTACCTCATCCCCATACTGTATTTATTTATTTACCTTGCACCCCAGTATCTCTACTTGCACACCCTACCATTCCAGTGTTTAATTGCTATATTGTAATTACTTCGCCACCATGGCCTATTTATTGCCTTACCTCACTTATCCTACCTCATTTGCACATGCTGTATATAGATTTTTCTACTGTATTATTGATTGTGTGTTTGTTTATTCCATGTGTAACTCTGTGTTGCTGTATGTGTCGAACTGCTTTGCTTTATCTTGGCCAGGTTGCAGTTGCAAATGAGAACTTGTTCTCAACCAGCCTACCTGGTTAAATAAAGGCGAAATAAAATAAATAAATCAAATTCCATATGACAGGGCTTGGACTCTAGAAGGTTAACTAGTTCACATTAGAAGCTTAACTTACTTATGGATTTGTTTAGATCAAATGTTTTGACACATTTTGAAGTGAACCTGTAAATAATATGAATGTAAATACATTTTGTGGGAAATTATACCATTGTAATCAAATACCTAACAGTGCCTCAGCTGTTACGGTTGTCGTAGGATGAAGCGGACCAAAGTGCAACGTGATTATCGTTCCACATATTTTATTGAACTGTGAAACTATGCAATACATACAAAATAAGCTGAATAAACAAAAACAACAAACCGTGACGAAGAGTTAACATACCCGTCCTCAAAATTAATCTCCGACAAACCCAGGTGGGAAAACACCTACTTAAGTATGATCTCCAATTAGAGACAACGATGACCAGCTGCCTCTAATTGGAGATCATCCCAAACAAAAACCCAACATAGAAATACAAAACTAGAACATAACAGAAAATTGAAACTAGAAACCCCCCCCCTGTCACGCCCTGACCTACTCTACCATAGAAAATAACAGCTTTCTAAGGTCAGGATTTGACAGTACCCCCCCCCAAAGGTGCAGACTCCGAACGCACATAAACAACAACGGAAAAAAAGAAGAAAAAAGAGGGAGGGTTAGGGAGGGTGACTAATGTCTATGGTGGCTCTGGTGCAGTACGCAGAACCTTCTCATCCCGCAGATCCTCCAGCAGAGGAGGCAGCTCCGGTTCGGGCTGTAACCCCCACTCCGTCCGCTGATCCCTCCACTTTTGTGTCACCAGGACCCTGGATCGTTGCCGAAGGACCCGGACCGTGGATCATCACCGGAGGTTCTCGACTGCATACCACCGCTGGAGGTTCCGGACTGAGGGCCGTCTCAGGAGGTTCCGGACTGCGGGCCGTCTCAGGAGGTTCCGGACTGCGGGCCGTCTCAGGAGGTTCCGGACTGCGGGCCGTCTCAGGAGGTTCCGGACTGCGGGCCGTCTCAGGAGGTTCCGGACTGCGGGCCGTCGCCGGAAGCTCCGGACTGGGAACTGTCGACCGATGCTCCCGACTGGGAACTGTCGCCGGAAGCTCTGGACTGGGAACTGTCGCCGGAAGCTCTGGACTGGGAACTGTCGCCGGAAGCTCTGGACTGGGAATGCACACTGGAGGCCTGATGCGTGGGGCTGGCACAGGTGGCGCCAGACTGGTAACACGCACCTCAGGGCGAGTGAGGGGAGCAGGAACAGGACACCCTGGACTGGGCAGGCGCACTGGAGGCCTGATGTGTGGGGCTGGCACAGGTGGCGCCAGACTGGTGACACGCACCTCAAGACAAGTGCAAGGAGCAGGCACAGGGCATACCAGGCTGGATAGACTCACTGGAGGCCGGGTACGTGGGGCAGGTACAGGATATACTGGGCCGTGGAGGCGCACTGGAGGTCTCGAGCATAGAGCTGGCACAACCCGTCCTGGCTGGATGCTTACTTTCGCCCGGCAAACGCGGGGCGCTGGAACAGGACGCACTGGGCTGTGAATACGCACTGGCGACACAGTGCGCAGAGCCGGCGCAGGATATCCTGGACCGAGAAGGCAAACTGGAGACCAGGAGCACTGAGCTGGCACCACCCTTCCTGGCTGAATGCTCAACCTAGCTCGACAAATGCGGGGCGTGGGCACAGATCGCATCGGGCTGTGAATGTGCACTGGCGACACAGTGCTCATCACCGCATAACACGGTGCTTGCTTCGTCACTCGCTCCCCACGGTAAGCATGAGGAGTTGGCTCAGGTCTCCACCCTGACTCTGCCAATCTCCCTGTGTGCCCCCCAAAAAAATGTTTTGGGGGGGCTGCCTCTCGCACTTGCCTCGTGGTTAGCATAGTGCCTCGTAATATCGCCGCTCCGCTTTCGCTGCCTCAATCTCCTCTTTAGGACGATGATACTCCCCAGCCTGCCTCCAGGGTCCTTTCCCGTCCAGTATCTCCTCCCAAGTCCACTGGTCCATTCCATGCTGCTTGGTCCTTTGGTGGTGGGAGGTTCTGTCACGGTTGTCGGAGGATGAAGCGGACCAAAGTGCAGCGTGATTATCGTTCCACATATTTTATTGAACTGTGAAACTATGCAATACATACAAAATAAACTGAATAAACCAAAACAACAAACCGTGACGAAGAGTTAACATACACGTACTCAAAATTAATCTCCCACTAACCCAGGTGGGAAAAACACCTACTTAAGTATGATCTCCAATTAGAGACAACGATGACCAGCTGCCTCTAATTGGAGATCATCCCAAACAAAAACCCAACATAGAAATACAAAACTAGAACATAACAACATAGAAAATCGAAACTAGAAAAAAAAAACTGTCACGCCCTGACCTACTCTACCATATAAAATAACAGCTTTCTAAGGTCAGGACGTGACATCAGCAGGTTCCACACAGAGAAACATTGGGATGAATCCTTAGAAATGAAAGACACGGGAGCAGGTCACTGGAAACTAGCAGTGTCTAAAGGTATTTTTTACTGTAAATAACACAAAAGCATTTGCTACATTGGTTCTTTAATGAATAGTTTTGAGTCTATACAACAGTGCATTCAGGTAGATTGTGGTATAGTACAATAAAGTATGTCACCACAAGGGGAAGTTAGAACGCTGATTATGCTTTTGGGTTCAGTGTAAAGCGTTGGAACCCAGGCGCCAATGGTTTTCTCTCCTCACTGGAGGAATGACGTGAATTGATGAACGTGTGATAAAAACCACATAGAAACTGACAGTTGTACACTTGACTTCACGATTGAATTTGAATTAACGGAATGATGAGGATGAAAAAGAGGATGATTGAATTTAGAACAATAGCGGAAGAATTGATCTTCCTCTGTCCCGTGGAAAAAGACACCTATTTTTTTGTTTCTACTTTGTCAGAAGAAGCTGTATCTGAACTGTGGTCTATTACTTGCTATAACTGTTGTTACTCTGAAATGTTTTAATTCTAAGAGAAATTAAGATGTTCTGTTATATTCCATTATATTCTTAAAATATATGGGTTGACTGAATATACGCAAGTGATGTCTGCTAAATTAACAAGTAGCCTCGGCAACTGAGCACAGATAAATAAATAAAAAAGGTTTCACATATTTACAAGACCTGAGCTATTTAATTGATTTGTTTTATTTATTACATTTACGTGTGGAATGTTACCAATTATACAACGGGTGGGTTTAATGCTGATTGGTTAAAAGCACATTCCAGCCGGTGTCTATTCCACAAGTAACCTCCGGATAAATCTATGATATTAAAATGCCTATTTACTCTGTTCCATCTGACTGCGCAATATACTGTCATCAGCCGAGCCAGGCAAGTTAAAAACTTGATCGCCACTATAAAAAGTATATAGACATCGTCTAACATTTCTTTTAGACTAACATTTCGTTTTCAACAGCAGAGATTTGTATAAACATTGCTGTACGTCTCGCCAACATTTGCTACATTGTTTCAATATTCAAATTCGATCTCCAGCTGTCCCATAGTAATGAATGTGTAGGGGTCGGGAGTCGGGACGAGACAGAGAGGCAGGAAGGAAGCGTTTCTTTGCCCGTCGAAATCATGAATCACCTGGCATCATTGTTATGTATATATACGTACAAAGAAATGTCAATTGAAAAAAGGTAAAAATGAAGTGAAGTGTCGCTAGTTTGCAGTCTTTCAAGCTTCAGTTTGAAGTTATTGTGTTAGCTGTGTTGATGGCTAGCTCCTCTGAACAACAGTCTCCTGATGAGAGAGCACATTTTCTATGCCAGGCGAAATCACACCTGATTAGCTGTGTTATGGATGTATCCAAATAAATGTCACTAGAAAAGAGCTTAAACAAATGCAAATGCAGCTACTTTTGTTATTCTGTCAGCACTGTTTGACGTGACTGTAAGTTAACCGTAGTTGGCTAGCTTGCAAGCAAGGGATAAGAACGTTGCCAGCCAGTATGGCAATGGAACATTTAGAACGAACGACTGTCGCGTCTGGGTCGCCTCTCTGGCAACCGAAACAATAGAATGAACGACCAGCCGGCATGGGTAGCAACCCTAGATTTGTCGGGACTATATCTTGTGGAAAGATGAAATAGCATGAATAAATTAATCAAATAACGTTTTAATTAAAATATGTCAATCATTATTTGAATATTTTAGATTTTAGATTTTTTTTTTCACCTTTATTTAACCAGGTAGGCTAGTTGAGAACAAGTTCTCATTTGCAACTGCGACCTGGCCAAGATAAAGCGTAGCAATTTGACACATACAACAACACAGAGTTACACATGGAATAAACAAACACACAGTCAATAATACAGTAGAACAAAAGAAAACAAAAAAAGTATATATACAGTGAGTGCAAATGAGGTAAATTAAGGCAATAAATAGGCCATGGTGGCGAAGTAATTACAATATAGCAATTAAAACACTGGAATGGTAGATGTGCAGAAGATTAATGTGCAAGTAGAGATACTGGGGTGCAAAGGAGCAAGATAAATAAACAAATACAGTATGGGGATGAGGTAGGTAGATAGATGGGCTGTTTACAGATGAGCTATGTACAGGTGCAGCGATCTGTGAGCTGCTCTGACAGCTGGTGCTTAAAGCTAGTGAGCGAGATATGAGTCTCCAGCTTCAGAGATTTTTGCAGTTCGTTCCAGTCATTGGCAGCAGAGAACTGGAAGGAAAGACGACCAAAGGAGGAATTGGCTTTGGGGGTGACCAGTGAGATATACCTGCTGGAGCGCGTGCTACGAATGGGTGCTGCTATGGTGACCAGTGAGCTGAGATAAGGCGGGGCTTTACCTAGCAGAGACTTGTAGATAACCTGTAGCCAGTGGGTTTGGCGACGAGTATGAAGCGAGGGCCAACCAACGAGAGCGTACAGGTCGCAGTGGTGGGTAGTGTATGGGGCTTTGGTGACAAAACGGATGGCACTGTGATAGACTGCATCCAGTTTGTTGAGTAGAGTGTTGGAGGCAATTTTATAGATGACATCACCGAAGTTGAGGATCGGTAGGATGGTCAGTTTTACGAGGATGTGTTTAGCAGCATGAGTGAAGGATGCTTTGTTGCGATATAGGAAGCCGATTCCAGATTTAATTTTGGATTGGAGATGCTTAATGTGAGTCTGGAAGGAGAGTTTACAGTCTAACCAGACACCCAGGTATTTGTAGTTGTCCACGTATTCTAAGTCAGAGCCATCCAGAGTAGTGATGCTGGACGGGCGAGCAGGTGTGGGCATTGATCGATTGAATAGCATGCATTTAGTTTTAGCTGCATTTGGAGGCCACGGAAGGAGAGTTGTATGGCATTGAAGCTCGTCTGGAGGTTAGTTAACACAGTGTCCAAAGAGGGGGCAGAAGTATACAGAATGGTGTTGTCTGCGTAGAGGTGGATCAGAGAATCACCAGCAGCAAGAGCAACATAATTGATGTATACAGAGAAGAGAGTCGGCCCGAGAATTGAGCCCTGTGGCACACCCATAGAGACTGCCAGAGGTCCGGACAACAGGCCCTCCGATTTGACACACTGAAGTCTATCAGAGAAGTAGTTGGTAAACCAGGCGAGGCAAACATTTGAATAACCATGGTTGTCGAGTCTGCCAATAAGAATGTGGTGATTGACAGAGTCGAAAGCCTTGGCCAGGTCGATGAATACGGCTGCACAGTAATATCTCTTATCGATGTCGGTTATGATGTCGTTTAGGACCTTGAGCGTGGCTGAGGTGCACCCATGACCAGCTCTGAAACCAGATTGCATAGCGGAGAAGGTACGGTGGGATTCGAAATGGTCGGTAATCTGTTTGTTAACTTGGCTTTTGAAGACCTTAGAAAGACAGGGTAGGATAGATATAGGTCTGTAGCAGTTTGGGTCTAGAGTGTCACCCCCTTTGAAGAGGGGGATGACCGCGGCAGCTTTCCAATCTTTTGGAATCTCAGACAATACGAAAGAGAGGTTGAACAGGCTAGTAATAGGGGTTGCAACAGTTTCAGCAGATACATTTAGAAAGAAAGGGTCCATATTGTCTAGCCCGGCTGATTTGTATGGGTCCAGATTTTGCAGCTCTTTCAGAACATCAGCTATCTGGATTTGGGTGAAGGAGAAATGGTGGGTTGCTGTGGAGGGTGCCGGGCAGTTGACCGGGGTAGGGGTAGCCAGGTGGAAAGCATGGCCAGCCGTAGAGAAATGCTTATTGAAATTCTCAATTATAGTGGATTTATCGGTGGTAACAGTGTTTCCTAGCCTCAGAGCAGTGGGCAGCTGGGAGGAGGTGCTCTTATTCTCCATGGACTTTACAGTGTCCCAGAACCTTTTTGAGTTAGTACTACAGGATGCAAATTTCTGTTTGAAAAAGCTAACCTTAGCTTTTCTAACTGCCTGTGTATATTTGTTCCTAACTTCCCTGAAAAGTTGCATATCACGGGGGCTATTCGATGCTAATGCAGAACACCACAGGATGTTTTTATGCTGATCAAGGGCAGACAGGTCTGGAGTGAACCAAGGATTATATATATTCCTAGTTCAAAATGTTTTGAGTGGGGCATGCTTATTTAAGATGGTGAGGAAGGCACTTTTAAAGAATAGCCAGGCATCATCTACTGATAGGATGAAAGTTATAATGCCCTTGAAGCTGGTGTTTGGAGGATATATTGGCATGGTTGCCCAACACCCGTGCCAATATATCCTCCAAACACCAGGTTCAAGGGCATTATCACTTACATAGATAACAACAATAGAATGAAGCATCTGGTGGCATGGACGGAGAGGCAGGTGGAGAACGGAGTGAATATGAACTGTAAGTACGCTAAAAAGCCGTGGGCTAGGTGTAAATGGTTTGGCAGCCTTTCCAATAAATTGGAATACAAAAGAAGTCATCCACCCTTGATGGGCTATTAGCAGGACAATAGACTCTTGCTGAGTTTAGGGACTTGAAATTTATTAATGGTTGTTTTAGGTAGGCTACACTATATAGGCTATATAGGCTGTGAAATGCATGCTCTCAGGCCTACATAACAATGGTGGTTATACAAGGCTATTTGTCTACTAAGTCTACTAATGATGTACAGTGCCTTCAGAAAGCATTCACACCACTTGACCTTTTACCCATTTTGTTGTGTCACAGCATGAATTAAACATTTATTATTTTTAGATTTTTGGGTCAGTGGCCTACACATAATACCCCATATTGTCAAAGTGGAATTATGTTTTTAAGAAATGTTTACAAATTAATAAAAAAGGAAAAGCTGAAATCTCAATAAGTATTGAATCCGTTTGTTATGGCAAGCCTAAATAAGTTCAGGAGTAAAAATGTGCTTATCAAGTCACATAATAAGTTGAATGCAATAATAGTGTTTTACATGATTTTTGAATGGCTACCTCATCTCTGTACCTCACACAAACATCTGTAAGGTACCTCAGTAGAGCAGTGAATTTCAAACACTGATTCAACCACAAAGACCAGGGAGGTTTTCCAATGCCTCACAAAGAAGGGCACCTATTGGTAAATGGGTAAAAAAACAAGCAGAGAATGAATATTAGTATGACGATACAGGCGTCCTTTGGGCTCCCGAGTGGCGCAGCGGTATAAGGCACTGCATCTCAGTGCAAGTGGCATCACTCCAGTCCCTGGTTTGAATCCAGGCTGTATCACATCTGGCTGTGATTGGGAGTCCCATAGGGTGGCGCACAATTTGCCCAGCGTCGTAAATAATCATTTCTTCTTAACTGACTTGCCTAGTTAAATAAAGGTAAAAAAAATATAATAATAAGAAAAAATATATATTAAACAAAACTCTCAGGGATTTCACCATGAGGCCAATGGTGACTTTAAAACAGTTGCAAAGTTTAATAGATGGGATAGGAAAAAACTGAGGATCGATCAACAACCTTGTAGTTACGACATAATGCTAACCTAATTGACAGAGAGAAAAGAGGGTACACTGTACCGAATAAAAATATTCCAAAACATGCATCCTGTTTGCAACAAGGCACTAAAGTAATACTGCAATAATGTTTGGGGAAAATCCAATACAACACATCACTGAATACCACTCTCCTTGTTTTCTAGCATAGTGTTATGGGTATGCTTGTAATTGTCAAGGACTGGGGAGTTGTTCAGGATAAGAAATGGGAGCACAGGCAAAATCCTAGAGGAAAAACCTGATTCAGTCTGCTGGGAGATGAATTCACCTTTCAGCAGGACAATAACCTACACTGGAGAACAAGGCCAAATCTACACTGGAGTTGCTTACCAAGAAAACAGTGAATGTTCCTGAGTGGCCGAGTTACAGATTTGACTTAAATCTACTTGAAAATCTATGGCAAGACCTGGAAATGGTTGTCTAGCAATAATAAACAACCAAAAAATGTTTTAAGAATAATGGGCAAATGTTGCACAATCCAGGAGTGGAAAGCTCTTAGAGACTTACCCAGAAAGACTCATAGCTGTAATCGCTGCCAAAGGTGATTCTAACATGTATTAACTCGGGGGGTGAATACTGTATCTAGTCAAGATATATTAGTGCTTTACTTGTACTTTTTTCAAAATTCCACACATTTCAAATCACAATAAGTAGTTTTCCGTGTTCAACACAAACAATAATGTCCCATGTCCAATATGACTTGGTTGAAGGAGTTTATCATTGTTTGGTAATGTGGTAACCTGTTGTTGTCCCAACTGAGCTTGAGAGAGAAAATCCCAGCATGATGTAAATTCCACATATCAAGATAGAAAAGGGCTAATTGTAGCAATGAATCATATTTGACGTTCTATTTACAACATTAGACTGTTGTTCTACCGTACATACGTAAGTGCAGCGACATACACTTGAGGCAGAGAGGTTTTGATTCTCATTATCTGAGGTCTCAGCCACATGACCCTTGCCCTGACTTCCAGATTGCTCCAGGGTTGGGGGTGGGATCTGTCTGTCAGTCGGTCTATCTGTCTGTGCATTTGTTACAACTTAGGTACCTGTTATACATTTTAAGATAATGCTAGACTGTAATTTTGGCAAAGTGGTTGTATGCTAATATTAGCGTGAGAAAGACGCAGTTTTTTTGGTTGCTTACCAATGTGTAACTTGGATGGCACCAATGACTTTCAAATATTTGCAGAAGGTTTGACAAGTATTGAGGTATGGACACCCAGCAGGGACTGTATAACTGCGTACGCAAACAGACGCATATGTTATGCACCTGTGTTTCACCACATAAGGTCTTTCCATCCAGAACTTTTTTCACAAATCTGAGTCACTGCTTCCTGACACTCCCTGCGGGCAGCCGCTCCACCTGTGTATCTAGAGGTGGGTAGGGCTTTTGAACCAGTACCTTGTCATTGGTGATAGAACCCAAAGTACAAACTGATGCTCGAACATTCCACAATTCATCAAACACTTTTTTGAGGTTTCTGAATTCTTTATTGCTACATGTATGTATAGAAAAACTCTTCAAAAAACATTTGAAGGATATTGTTAGTTTGGGAGATTAACCAAGCCTTGCATAGTATTATTAATTAATTTGATCTGAACTAATATAGATAACAGAATTAAGTTATCAAGTGGGAATGAAAAGCTTCCACTTGTAAAGTTAATATATGCAAACAGAAATTTGCTTGACATACAAACAAAATAACTAAAAACATTTATTTTGGAACCATTTTTTGTTGTTGTTTGCATCATAACATCACACCAAATGTAGAGTATACAGTATGTAGTTACCCCACTTTGTTTAGCTATGTTTACATATTGTTTTGTCTGCTTGGTTACAATAAAGACGTAGACTAACGCCCAGGTTTGTTTGGCTCTCAGTGACACACCATGTACATTGACAATCTCGTCCCAGAAAGAAATCCCTACTCCACCCATGGAGTTTTAACCACAGACCTGTGGGTTCCAACTGTAAAATTAAAATCTCTGTGTGTAAAATATCGACACGGTGTGGAGAGAGGGACACGTTACTGATCAGGGTTTTCACTGAGCAAATGTTGTATTAGGCTGAATTTATACTCCCCTAGACATACCCAGTAGAGGCTTTGTGACATCACCATGCACTACACAGAGGGCTAAGTACAGAGATTATGTTGAATGCTGTAAGTTAAAGCTTGGTGTCTTGCTACGGTGAATGTTTGGTGGAGTATAAACCCAGCCTTAGCTAGACGTCATCCTCACTGGCATGGGCTGTGCATTTCCCCTTTGGACTAAATAGCCCTGTCGCAGATATGGATTGAGACATTTCCAAATCAGGAAGGAGGAAGTGGTAGTGATTTTTGGTAGGTATTGTTTGATGCATGTATATTTCCTTCTTCTAAATGGAGTCGGAGATTATAAATCATTCACAAACCTTCAGTTTATGGTTTAAAGAAATAAATACTTTTCGCTCTGATGTTGCATCTTTACTTTTTGGGGATTTTGCATCTTTGGGACCTTGTCTAAGTTACCAATGTTGTTTTTGACTTGAATAAGTCTAAAACAACATATATACAGAGACTTAAGAAACATTGAATCCCATGCAATTATGTATGTACTCTCCCCTAGAGATTTATTTGGACAGTGAAGCTAAAATGTTTAGCTCTATACTCCAGCATTTTGGATGTGAGATCAAATGTATTATATGAGGCAACAGTACAGCTTCACTGTCCAAATAAATACGAAGGGGAGTGTATGTATAGCAGGATTGTTTGCAGGATTGATTGAATAGCTAAGTCCCTGTGAGACTGCCAGAGTGATACTCCTTTGCGCTACGCTTGAGAAATTGTTGTTCTGATATCACTCATGGCTAAATGTAAGGCCTGCTGACCTCTCAGGGAGGTCCCCCATCAAATGATTAGTTTCAAATCATAATTATATGATAATTCTATCACGTCAAGGACATCAAATACAGCTGTATTACTTTTTAAATGGGTGCATATCATGAGTGCCGGGATCCAGATCCTAATCTTGAAAGTGTAATGCTGACTAATTTTGGCAGTGCAACCATTTGGTGAGTCTAAGGAGTGGCAGTGAATGAATTGGGAATGACCAATCAATGGCACATTTTTTCAGGTGATTAATGAACTATGGAATGATTCAATTGCCACACCTTCAACCCTTAGCCTACAATTTCTGTGCCCCCACAGAAATCAAATTAAGATAATAAAAAATACCCATCAAAATGCGTCTTTTTAAGTGAAGAGGTTGAGGCATCAGTGCAGAGTCCAATTTCTCTTGTCTTATATGGCTAGACGGGCTGACATTTCTTCCTAATTTCAAGATGGATTGAAAGCTGCTATACAGTACATACAGCAAGACATAAAGCAAGACAGGCTTTATTAAAGGGGAAGTTCAGGATTTTAGAACTTGTCATTAGATGGTTCCTCATCCTAAAAGTAGTCTGTGGACCAGGAGAAACTGTAATCAGTTATCTAAACAGCCACTACAAATGTCAGCTAACTTTAGCCACTGCTAGATAAAAATCTATGGAAGTGATGGGGGCATGTGTGCAATTGTCAAAATGTCAAATAAATTGAAATAAACTTAATATTTGGTTTGATGTTACTAAAAGGCGATTAAGTTATTTTTTAAAACATGCACATGTGAAGGACGTCACACTGCTTGCTTAGCGAGTGCCACGTCCTGATTCGGCTCACACCGAGGCTCAAACCCAGGACCGCTGCCTTGCTAGTATGCGTGACTGCCCTCCTATTTGACCCAGGTCTGGTATTTTTCTTGCTTCAACTCTGACCCAACTACCTTTGATGCATGGTATATGTACAGTCCTGGACATCTGTACCAATGACACAACATTATTAAGTTAATTAATGGCTATAGGGATATATGGCATAGAGCTCTCTGGTTGTTGTGTCCAGGTGTGAATGGCCCTTTGGTGTCTATTCTAGTATGTAGTCTCCATGGCTCTGTGGGTAAATGACTAAAGCCAATTATTTTGCAACATGTTATGGAAAAATGACACATTATTCTTCTTGTGGCGTTAAACATGAATACTGGTATAATATACAAACAGATTTATTTGGTAACACTTTACTTTAAGGTAGGCTACACATACAGTATAAACCACTTGTTTTTAGTTTATAACTCTTAGTAGCTGTTTCAGTGTGGAACTAATAAAGACAGTGTGTTATTTACAGAAATAGTAGCAAGTGCTAATTCATAGTTGCCTTTCATATATAAAGATACTTGCAGAGATATTGTCCAGAAATGACCTCATTTGACACATTACATTTATATGGAGAGCATCACTGTCCAAATTCACATGGAGACCACTGTACAGTATACTAGCAGCAAGTGATAATACATAGTGGTCATTCTAATTAAAGATACTATGGAAAGAAGTTTAGTTGCTAATTGTTATTAGATGCGTATGTACTGTACATGCAGATGAACTACACATTAGTGGCTAATATGTGTACCAACATATAAAATGTTACAATCAAAAATATGACTCTATGTTTAAATCACAAGATGGTATCAATATCCTTAATGAGAACTTGTTCTCAACTAGCCTACCTGGTTAAATAAAGGTGAAAAAATAACTAAATAAATAGTCTTGTCAAAGACTATTAATCTTTCTAACCCTTGTGTGAAATGAATGAAAAGCTCAGTGACAATTGCATTTTCTAATCTCAAGTCAAGTGATGCTTTGCAAATGGAACACAGCTTTCAACAATACATTCTATTAATTCACAGTTTTAATGGGCGTATTTTGAAGTCAAAAAGGGGTTTTCATGCCAAAACACTCTTTTTGAACCTTAGTTCTGGGTCGTTCCATTTGATTTCAATCCATTTTTGACCGCACCCCTTTTGATTTGAACAAAACTTTCCATACTTATTTGCTGTGGTAGAAGCTGTCAGAAACATTTATGAGATAGAGGATTTCAAAGTTTACCCATTTTGCATACCCCACCCTACCATGAGACATCCATGTCTTCAGCACTGAAAAAGATAAACGGTTGAGTTTGATATCATTTAAAACCTTACAAACAGGGTTGTAAAACAATTTGATAAAATCTTGAAAATATATTTTTAAATAAAACTAGATTTTTATTTTTATCCACAAAGAAGGCTTCCGGTCCACACACTGTCAGAAATCAACTTAAATAGGAATGGCTATTCTATTATCTATATTTCTATGATTTCAATAGGTTTTGTGTGGAAGATTGACAGCATCATTTAAAACAACTGATATTCCCATTCATTTCAACATTCTGTGATATGTGGAACTTCAACCATCTTTGTGCTGTCCTTTAAAAGTTAAAATGTTGATTTTATCAGCCAAAACATTACACACAACCTGTATTCAAGAGCGTGCAGTGTCTAAACCGATGTCGAGCACAACACAAAAACCTCAGATGATGTAAAATAGGGTCTAAGCTACAAAATATGCAAAACAATATTTTTTTAATCAGTTCATGCATTTTGGGATAATTGATGTTAAAGGTAAAAAAAATTACATTTTTATAAAAACACAAAAATTCTTCAAGATATTATAATTTTTTGTTGTTGTTGACTACCCTGTTTGCAAGCTTTTAAATTATATCAAACTCATGCTGTTTGTCTTTTCCAGTGACAAAGACATGGATGCGAAATGGGTAAACTGTGAGCACCTATATCTCCTAAATGTTTTGGCATTCAGGTCCAAAAAGTTTGTTTCTGACTATTTTATTTAACCTTTATTTAACTAGGCAAGTCAGTTAAGAACACATTCTTATTTACAATAACAGCCTACCTAGGAACAGTGGGTTGACTGCCTTGTTCAGGGGCAGAATGACAGTTTTTTACCTTGTCAGCTCTGGGATTCAATCCAGCAAACTTTCAGGTTACTGGCCCAACGCTTTAACCACTAGGCTACCTGCCGACTACTTCTATGATGGGCAAAAATGTCTAGAAAGTTTTGTTCAAGTTAAAAGGTGTGCATGAAATCAAATGGAACGACCCTTCTACAAGAATATTGACATAAGGACATGAGATGGTGGAGTTACATTACACAACACCACATAACCACATTGTGCATTGCAACAATACTAATGGCATTTTGAAAATGTTTCGTGTTTATAAAACAATTAATTAGTAAAGTAAACAAGGGTTTTCCTTCATATCAAGTCATGAGCAATATTGCCATTGTGTGTAAAAACTCTTTGTGACATGAGAAACAATAAGACATTTCAGCCTCAGTGTAAGGACAATAGATTGAATCAGTAATCACTCTTATCATAGGAACACACCTGCATCGTGTTATGTTGGTCTATTAAATGAGTCATAAGAGATAAACAAATGAACACAAACACTTTATGACCTGTTTTGGTGTTTTATTTAGTCCATATATATAATTAATAAATACAATGAATCTAATAGATTAACTACTGCAACTTGTTTATTACATGTTTTTCTGTGCAATGAGAAAATGGGGTTTAAACCTCTCATATTGGTATGAGATGGCCATAAAATGCTTGGAACGGAGCCAGCCCTTCTGCCACACCTTCACGTCCAGAAGAACCAAGGACCTTCCCTTCACTGAGGTGGTATAAAGCCAAGAACCAACAAGTACCTTTCACATACCACCTGTGTTCACTACCCAGAGGATGACCATGGGGACAACACAGACACCCACATGGGTGTTAATATGGATGGCTCTGGCGATTGGTTTAACTGCCTCTCAAAGTGGTAGGTAGAATCCATGATTTTGTTTTACATGAAACCTTGTACTTTAGTGTTGACAGGGCTAAAATGTATGTTACTGTATGTCATAGCACTCTCACAATAGCTCCAATGTTTATCTAATTGGACAGCCTAACAATGAGGGAATATTTGACAATGCTAAGTCCTGCTTTTATGTGCTTTTAAGCACGAGTTATGATTGATGAATAGGTAAATGTAGGATTGGCAAGAGAACTACAAAACAGAGCCTGAAATACACAGGATTCCACAATGATTTACAGTAAAACTTCATGCAACTTATTAACATACACTTTGATTTCAGAGGATACATCAAAGGCCACAGTTAACATCATCCCCTCAATGTCAAGGATGCCTGAGATTGCAGGTAAGCTTCATAATACATGTGCTATACAGATGTGTGAGCCCTGAGGATGATGACAATGATTAACACTGCAGCCTTACATATCCACAGACAAAGGACAATAACCATGATGGAGACAGTCATAGCAAGTTGTGCAACAGGTTTTGTGGATTAGCTGTTTTTGAGAAGCATGAAGTAGCCTAAATAATTCAGTTCCTAAACATGATCGAGTTTGGATGTACTTTGAAAATTCTTGGTTTTTAGTTGATCAAATATTGAATTTGGCGTTTACTAATATAGCCCATAGAAACGCCTTGAATAACACATTCATAAATGCCAAAAAAATGTATCCTAAGGAATAAGGTTTTGAAATGTCTGGACATATAAGAAAGCTCAGGAAATATTTGTTTTTTTTACACATATTTAAACCCTTTTTTTGTTGGCACAAAACCACCGCCATGCTTCCATTCAGTGACACTTGTGGGGGTCGTAGACCAAACGTTTCGGACGCTACAGACAGAGGTTGGCACATCGGTGGTACTGACACCAGACGAGTCCCGTGACACCATGGAGTGGTGATATTAGTTCGTAGGCCAAATCGTTCGGACGCTAAAGAAGTTTTCGTGAGAATACCAATTTTCAGGATGTCCCCTGGTGTGACAAACAGCTCTGTAGCTCTACCACTTTCAACTGCAGATGCGGAAGGTCGACATACTGTAGGTGGATATGGTGGATTGAGATGCAACCCATGCAAAAAAACAGATATCTTTAGCTTAAACTGACAGATTTTGATGAGGATGTTTTCATGATGTTAATTAGATTGACACACGGGTGCGTCAGTAGACTCTTATGGTGAGTGAGTGAGGCAGTCAACCAATGGACTACTAGATCTTACAAGGGGCACAAATTTGAAATAATTCTGTTCCTCGTTGTCTACTCATTTCTTTCTCTGTATCTAAAGATAAAACCTGCTGAATTGTATGCTATCATAGCTGAATTGGTTATCCGTTTCCTCAGGAGTGAGTCCTATACATAATGGCCAAGTCTGCAGTACGTGGGGTAACTACCACTTCAAGACCTTTGACGGAGACATCTTTCAGCTCCCCTCCACCTGCAACTATGTTGTGACCTCACTGTGCCATAGCAGTTATGAGGATTTCAACATCCAGATGAGGCGGCAGTTGGTGGACCACCAGCCCACCATTAGCAAGATCACCATGAAGCTGGATGGCGCAGTGGTGGAGCTATCCAAGGGTTCCGTTGTTGTTAATGGGAAGAAGTAAGTTCCTCAAGAATTTCTCATGTAGAGGTATTTCTCAATCAGTGCTCAAGTAGTTGGATGTCATATTGTTGTCCCAGTCGCTTTGACTTAAAAGATTAGACACAACCTTATACTGTGTAATTATGCTCCGGCACATATTTACAGTGATTGAGATGAGATTGCTGTTTTTATACTACCAATGAAAATGTCTTAAAATGAAGTCAATTGATTGGTTGGTCTGACTAAGTTCTAGTTGAATCTAGTGCTTTGTCTTCCTCTTCCTCCAGTGCCACCTTACCATTCAGCCAGTCTGGTATTCTCATTGAAGAGACTCCCTCCTACATCAAGATCAAAGCAAAACTGGGATTGGTAGCCATCTGGAACCAGGAGGATTCCTTCTTGGTAGTACAACAATTATGCATTTATGAATATTTCTGTTGTGGAGTTAGGTTTCTGCAGTGTGGTCAATGTCTGCATTTGAAGGCCTGTGCTGTGGTGGGCACTTGGAATGAATGTAGGCACTTGGAATGACTATAGGTAGTACTAATCTAAAGTTATTTTAAGGAATAGGTTGTCACTGCGGTTAAATGTTCGTTTTGTTACAGTCATTTCCCGTATTTGTCGAGTGTTATGCGGTTATGGAGGTAAAATGTCGCCCTAAAATGTCTAATGGTCTTATATTTCAGGTGGAGATGGACATCAAATTCAGAAATAAGACCTGTGGTCTATGTGGAGATTTTAATGGAGTTCAACAATTTGATGAGTTCTATAGCCATGGTACATTTTCACTGACATTATCAACACGTCAACCATAGCCTATTATTTGGAATACAGTTGACATTCAACAATAATTTGATTTATTTTTATGCCAAAGGTATGAAATTGTCCCCTGTCGACTTCGGAAACTTCTGGAAATTGGATGGTCCAACTGAAAGCTGTACTGAAAATACACTGCCTTCGAATCATAAATGCCCCAATTTGGTAGGTTAAACTTTAGCGCTTATGATAAGAATAGGGATATTGGCTACGCTGCTGTGTACTTAACAACATTTAAAGTGGGGCCTGAAATTACTGACTCCCTTGATAAAGATGAGCAAAAATGACTATACTGTATACTGCTACAGTATATATGCTCCATTTCTTTCAAAAATATATTATTTTATACTAATACAATTGCTCGGAGAAAGAGATTTTGTTTAAAAGTCATATTTTCTTTCTCTCCAGTCAGGGGTCAAACACCCCTGTTTTCAAAACCTTTCAACACCACACCTTGAGAGAATAATAGGACTGAGCCTTTTTCTAAAATGTTTATTTGAGTTGGAGAACATATTGGGAGGGATTTTAGACCATTCCTCCATACAGAATCCTTCCAAATCCTTGATATCCTTTGTCTGTGCTTATGGACTGCCCTTCAATTCAAACCACAGATTTTCAATGGGTGTCAAGTTCAGAGACTGCAAAATAACCCCTTTTTGCAATGGCCATCTCAGTCTCTCTTTGAAACCCACTGAAAATCTGTGGTTTGAATTAAAGAGGGCAGTCCATAAGAACAGACTACGATTATCAAGGATCCTAATCAGTGGAGGCTGCTGAGGTAAAGACGGCTCGTAATAATAGCTGGAACGGAGCAAATGGAATGGCATCAAACACATGGAAAACATGTGTTTGATGTATTTGATACCGTTCCACCAACTCTGCTCTAGCCATTACCACAAGCCCGTCCTCCCCAATCAAAACCCACCAATCTCCTGTGCTCCTAATATGTTCTTCAACTCATAAAACATTTGAAAAAATGATTATTGCCGTTTTCCTCGCAAGGTGAGGTATTGAAAGATAGTGAAAACAACGATGTCAATAATTTTGACCCCTACCTTTTAGAGATTTCTTTTGTATTACTTTTTAGACAAAGTCTCTTTCTAGAAGCAATTGTATTAATATAAAATAAAATATTTTCCCAAATTTGATTTGCATACAATATAGTTACATTTTTAAATTGTTTATTTCATACAGTCCTTTCTACTCGTCTTTATCAAGGGTGTCAATAATTTCAGACTCCACTGTATATGTCCTAATTATAACATCTCTCTGTTTTTGTTTGATAGAAACCAGTTTGTGAGCAGTTGCTCTCCGGTCCTGCCTTCAGCAGCTGTAAGGACTTGTTGGCCATCGACTCATTTGTTGAGGCCTGTGTATCTGACCTGTGCCACTGTGATAACAGCACCAACTCCTTCTGCCTGTGCAACACCATCTCAGAGTACTCCCGTCAGTGTGTTCATGCAGGCGGGAAGCCAAAACAATGGAGGACTGAACAGTTCTGCTGTAAGCATGCCATTACTCCCCATATCAAAAATCTAATCGCACATTGGTTAGTTGCAACAGTATACTAATATTTTGAAATAACCTTATCTTTGCAGATAAGACATGCCCCTTCAACATGGAGTACCAGGAGTGTGGAAGCCCCTGTGTTGACACCTGCTCCAACCCTGAGAGAGGCCAGCTGTGTGAGGAACACTGCTCAGATGGCTGCTTTTGTCCTCCAGGTAGGTAGACATATTTAAACGTTCTCTGCACATCCTCTTCTTCAAAGAGATGTGATAAAATGCATTGGAATGTAGCAGACTGCATACTGATAGAATGCAAAGCAATTGATTCCATATTGTAGACCAGACTATGTTGCGTTACAAAGGCAACTACACATTTGGTCAAAAATATTTGATCTGTTGTAATGGCCAGGTATGTTATCTGATTCATGTGGTATTTAATTTCCTGACACAAACAAGCCAGTTGATCAGAATATATTATGGAGTGTCAGAAATGATTATCTGTCTAGACAGAAAAATACTTTGAATTCAGATTTTGGAGTAAAAGAAAACACATAGTTACTGCGTTTTGCCTTTGTAGGGCAGTATGTTGGGATGGAGACATAATAAACACATGTATGCTCTCACCCAAAGGAACCGTTTTTGATGACGTCAACAAGAATGGTTGTATCGCCTTGAGTCAATGCTCCTGCCGCCACAATGGAAAAACCTACGCACCCGGAGAGTCTTATTCAAGCACTTGTAAAGATTGGTAAGAAAACCTGGCTAAGAATTTTGACTTGAGACTAAAAGTTATTCCCGCAGTGACAATTTGTAAGTTCCATTGAATAATTGATATGTTGCCCTTAGCTCCTGTGGTGGTGGTCAGTGGAAGTGTGTGGACAAGGACTGTCCTGGCACCTGTGCTGTGGAGGGAGGATCCCACATCAACACCTATGATGGAAAAGCCTACACCTTTCATGGGGACTGCTCTTATGTTCTGACCAAGGTCAATATGCAGTTTCCTCACCTAAGATCTGTGTGCATCAATCTCATCCACATAAGACATCTTAAAACTTGTCAACTTTTTTGTAGTTATTATGTCTGTATTACAGCTTTGTCTACAGCTTCTTTACTTTTCTTCTAACAAATCCAGGTTTATGATGAACATTGTTATCAAACTATATAGAACAGGGCTCTCCAACAATGTTCCTGGAGTGCTACGGTCCTGTAGGTTTTCACTCCAACCCTAATTTAGGGCACCTGATTCTACTAATTAGCTGGTTGATGAGCTGAATCATGTTAGTTACAACTGGGTATGGAGCAAAAACCTACAGGAGAGTAGCTCTCCAGGAACAGAGTTGGAACAATACTATTCATCTTGCATTCATACGTTTATCTATTGAGAAATCTGGGTTGTTCATGTTTACTCTGTCTCTTGTTTTACACTGAGATATTGATTTTTCCTTTTATTAAGGCAAATATTTGTAACAACTTATTCATGTTTTTTTCAGGACTGTGATGGGATGCAATTTACTGTACTGGGTGATCTGGTGCAGTGTGGGCTTTCTGACAGTGAGACTTGTCTAAAGGCTGTTACCCTGTCCCTCTCAGAAGGAGCCACTGTAAGTATTCTTTGACTGACATGCTCTCAGCCTTTGACTGCAGTAGATGTTTTTCCCCTAATATTGTTAGGTTTTAGACTTTAATGTATAATTTGAATATCATGAATAAGAATATGGATACGCAATGCCCCTCTATGCAGGTGATCAACATACAACCCAATGGAAAAGCCTTTGTAAATGGAATCTATTCTCAGCTGCCCTTTTCTGCTGGTAAGTTAGAGTTGCACAATAAACATACCGTACTATCAATGTAGTCATGACTAGGCATACATGAAACTTGTGTCCTACAGGTAAGCACATCATTGTATGGGGAATACATAATGATTATTGGGAATGTCGTGATGGCGATGTAACTTTATCATTCAACACTGACACATATATTTTAATGCTGCATCATACTCCTTCCTCTTCCCACTTTGTTCCTTATAGCTGGAGTAACTATTTTCAGAGCCTCCTCATTTTTCATCATCGTCCAGACCACCTTTGGCCTCCAGTTGGAAATCCAACTCTCACCAATCATGCAGGTCTATATTGCTGCAAGCACCGTTTGGCAAAAGAGAACTTGCGGTATGTCAAATCATCCATTGACCAACCACCACAGTCCACTGAGGTGTTCATGTTCTGGGAATGATTTATTTTCCCTGTATATAAATACATGTTCACCTTACAGGTCTTTGTGGAAACTTCAACAACAACCAAGGAGATGATTTCAAGGTCCTGAGTGGAGTGACTGAGGGCACAGCCATTGGTTTTGCAAACACCTGGAAAACACGAGCCAGCTGCCCAGACATCAAGAGTAGCTTTGAAAGCCCCTGCAGTTTAAGTCTTGACAATGGTAGCTGCATGGTTTATCACCTTTCCATGTCTGTTTTAATTGTTATGGAGAATGGTGCAAGTGTTTCTTAAAGTTGGCCTAACTAATTCCTGTGGTTTTCACTATTTCAGAGAAGTATGCCCAGCACTGGTGCTCTCAGCTGGCTGATCCTAAAGGGTTGTTTGCTCCATGCCACGCAGCGATAAGCCCAGACATGTACAAAGACGTGAGACTCCATCACCATACTATTCATTTCTGAATATTTCATGAGCATAGCTAATACACAAATGTATGTATCATGTGATTACAGCTGTTATGGGGCAATTGAGAATCATTTTGCTTGCTGTTAAATATTGTTTTCTGCGCAGTGTTCGTGCATATTATGCACACACAATTAATTCAAACTATTGTACAGTATAATATGGATGCTGTTCTGACTGTGGTTTTCTATTCAGAACTGCATGTATGACAGCTGTAACTGTGAGAAGAGTGAGGACTGCATGTGTGCTGCCGTCTCCTCTTATGTCCATGCTTGTGCTGCCGAGGGTATCCAGCTCAGCGGCTGGAGAGACACTATCTGCAGTAAGTGACAATCACACCATAATACCTAAGAAGGTGTGTCAATTGTGGGAGAATAAGATACAAATATGATAAATATTTACATCTAACAGTAATTGTTGCCATCCCCAGACAAATACTCCACCTCGTGCCCTAGCACCATGGTCTACAGCTACAGCATAAAAAGCAGTGATCGCTCCTGCCGCTGCTACAGCGACTCTGACTTTACCTGTTCAATCACCTTCGAGTCTGTGGATGGGTGTGTCTGTTCTGAGGGAACCTACCTGGATGATGAGGGCAAGTGTGTTCCACCAGCCAGCTGCCCTTGTTATTACAAGGGCTCAGTGGTGTCCCCTGGAGAGGTCATCAGCAAGGATGGAACCATGTGGTATGGACCGAGTTATTTACTTACCTATACTCAAGCTGTATATCAATGTAATTCACTACACATTTTATTTTAAAGGCATATTTTTGGGACTTTATGAACCAAGGGCCTTGGGCCTTGCTTTCCTGTAGTGAGCATAGGGACATTCAAGTACCATTAACACCATTTTATTTCAGCACCTGCAAGGAGGGCAAACTCCATTGTATTGGAGATTCACCTGATCATCCATGTAAGTTCATGTATATAAATTGTCAAAACATCTCACAATTTTTAGATATTGTACTGTGCTAGGCAACACTGAATTTGAAACAAGTCTATTCTTTTAATGGCACTCTGTCCAATCCTATATACACATGTGGTGTGTGGTAGTAGTATGCTATTGGCAACAGAACCAGGCAATGTGCATGTTGAATTATCATCTCTCCATCCTAGTACACACTTTACAGAGCATATTGATTTTGTGAAAGACACAACAGAGTCATGATACATGAATTCCCTTTATTTCCACAGCATGTGTTGCACCAATGGTTTTCTTCAACTGCTCCAATGCAAGCCCAGGAGTGAGAGGGTTAGAGTGTCAGAAGAGCTGCAATATTCTGGATATGGCCTGTGTAGGTCCCCTATTTACTTCGTCTCCAGACCGTTCCACACAGCGGATATAAACCTGTGTACAAAACATTAAGAACACCTTCCTAATATTGATATTAATACACAATCTGTCTCAATTGTCTCATGGCTTGAAAATCCTTCTTTAACCTGTCTCCTCCTCTTCATCTACACTTATTGAAGTGGATTTAACAAGTGACATCAATAAGGGATCAATGTTTTCAGCTGGATTCCCCTGGTCAGTCTATGTTATGGAAAGAGCAGGTGTTCTTATTGTTTCTACACTCAGTGTATAGTCATCTAATGCCCAAAGGATTGTGAATAAAAATCGAGTGTAAAATATAAACTTTCAGTTTTTTATATATTGGTAAAGTTAACATAGTCTCCAAGCTATTGTGCACAGCGTATATAAGCCTGGTACATCAACGATTAAATTTTGTCCTTAGTGGGAGTGATCATATAATTCTATGGGAGTTTCCTTATTGAGTATAGTATTTGTCATCATTTAATTTGAGCGAATCACACGACTGCAAGGCGTGGCTCTGTGCTTGTGGTGTGCTAGTGTTTGGGGGAGGGTTATTGGGAAGGTTTTGTGGGAGATGATTGTTTGGTAGACTAAGCCGAATAAACCAATACCTATGCGCTGGGAGTTTCTCCTGGTCTCTCTGTATTGACTAATGGCTAACGAAGGCCAAGTTTGACCTTTTGGTCCACAAGACTCTTCACGCATTTGGGCTGAACTTTCTGGGAACCAGATGAACTTATAGTTAACACCATTTTTACACAACAGATTTTCAAATAAATAATTTTCATTTTACAGATCAGCACAGAGTGCATTTCAGGCTGTATGTGTCCCTCTGGACTGGTATCCGATGGAAAAGGAGGCTGCATCAAGCCAGACCTTTGTCCTTGTTCTCACAATGCAGCTACTTACCAACCAGGAGACAGAATCAAGGTCGACTGCAATACCTGGTAAGCTCATCTTGCCTCATTTGGGGTTTTAAACCAATTAAGACTTCAGTCTGACATCTATTTTTGCCACTTTCAGCACTTGTAAAGACAGAAAATGGCAGTGCACAACTAACCTGTGCCATGGAACCTGTGCCATTTATGGAGATGGACACTACATTACTTTTGACGGGAAACGATTCACTTTCGAAGGAGACTGTGAATACACTCTTACAAAGGTATGCTTGCAGGGTAACATGATAGTCTAAGTGATCAACACCAGTATTATTTGTTTTATTGGTTAAGTATTAATACATGATGACCAATAAGGGTTTGTGTTCATTATTTTAAGGTATATACTGTAGGTGTTTCTGGGGAGTCTGAAAAGGAATATTTGAAACTGTTTGGACATTATCTGCTGTTGCTTTGTGAATGCTGCTGTAGCATTCCCAACGAGATGAACCTTTTCATTATTTCAATGATTGACTTACCACATGTATGGTTGGAGATAATGTACCATCCACCATAATACTGTGTTGGCTGTTGTTTCATTCATGACTGAAATGGAGTCTACCTTAAACAGGACTACTGTGGAAACAACAATGCCAATGGCAGCTTCAGAGTCATCACTGAGAACATTCCCTGTGGAACAACAGGCACCACCTGCTCCAAGGCCATCAAGCTCTTCCTGGGGGTAACTAGATTCCTGCATCCTGCCTGGAACATAACATTATTGAAGCAAAGACTACTACTATTTAGTCATACATACATATACATACATACATACATACATACATACATACATACATACATACATACATACATACATACATACATACATACATACATACATACATACATACATACTAGCTTCATGAGGCTAGGCAAAAAAACAAACATTATAGCAGAGATTATAACATAATAAGTAATTAGATAAATTCATATTTTTTTAAATCTCTTTCAGAACAATGAATTAATCCTGACAGAAGGGAACTACCAAGTCATTGAGAGAAATACAGGGGAGGTGGTTCCTTACCAGATTCGCACAATGGGCATCTACCTTGTGATTGAAGCAAATAATGGTTTGATTCTCATGTGGGACAGGAAAACAAGCATGTTCATCAAACTTAACCCACAGTTCAAGGTACATTTCAACTTTGATTGGATGACAAATTAGATATTAAAATATGTTTCTAGTATTCCATCAACTGATATTCACAAGTCTGTTATGACCCCTTTTTATCACTCAACTGAATCTAATGCTATGTCCTCTTCAGGGACATGTCTGTGGTCTGTGTGGAAACTATGATGGCAACGCAAACAATGACTTCACTACCAGGAGCCAGGCAGTTGTTGTCAATCCTCTAGACTTTGGAAACAGCTGGAAAGTCTCTGCAAGCTGCCCCGATGCAAAGAGCAAAAGGAGCCCCTGTACTGCCAACCCTTACAGGCAGTCTTGGTCACAGAAGCAGTGCAGCATCATACAGAGCAAAGTTTTTACAGACTGCCATTCTAAAGTAGGTTTAGACTTTAGTCGTTCACTGAATGTTTTGGAATTTTATATGATCATGTTGACTAAATGATGTTCTCCAACTAGGTGGACCCCTCTCCTTTCTACGATGCTTGTGTAACAGACTCATGTGCTTGCGACAGTGGTGGAGACTGTGAGTGTTTCTGTACCGCTGTGGCAGCTTATGCAGAGGCCTGTAATGAGGCTGGAGCCTGCATAGCCTGGAGAAGCCCACAAATATGCCGTGAGTTTCTAAATGTTCAATTCATTAAAGTGCTGACATAAAAACAGGCTTAATTCAGTCGGTATAAACCGAATTGAAGATAATACTTACAGAGAGCTTTTGTCCACCACATACAGCACTGTTCTGTGATTACTACAACTCCCCTGGAGAATGTGAGTGGCACTACAAGGCATGTGGAGCTCAGTGTATGAAGACCTGCAGGAATCCCTCCGGGAGCTGCTCCACTCAGATACCACCTCTTGAAGGTACAGTAGACATTCATTTAGGATCTATTTTGGGCAAAAACAATTTTCCATAACAGGTACTTAGTATTTCTTTAATGTTAAAGCTAGAGTCCTTAATTGAAACAGTAACAAAGTCGCCACCCCGCCACTGTTTCGGTAAAAAGCTGAGGGAAGGCCCAGGAGAATTGTAACCACTCTCAAATTCATAGAGGGCTATGGATGCAAGGGCTGACCATTTATGATATAAAAATGATTGTTTTAACCATGTTTTGAGGCTACACAGTGTTTGACTTAATTTGTATTGTTTACAAACATTGTGGTAAAACAAACGTATATTTTGGGTTCTTATGGGGTACGACAGTTTAAGTTATATTAAGTTATATTCTTCAAGAATTAATGGGTATATATTATTCATTTATAGGTTAAAAAAAATTGCTGTAGCATCAAAAGATTCTAGCTTTAAATTACCTCTATCAATCAGTTGCTTTTTGATCATTAATATTTGAATATTTTTCTTCTTCTTTAGGTTGCTATCCAAAATGTCCTCCTGCTCAACCCTTCTTTGATGAAGCTATAATGAAGTGTGTGGAGAAGGAGCAGTGTGGCTGCTATGGCAGAGATGGAAAACACTACAATAATGGAGGAAAAGTACCGACCACAGAAAACTGCCAGACATGGTATGTCTTTAGTAACACAGAGACTCTTGGTCTTGGCTAAAATTGTGAACACCGTTTGTTTGAATGTCAAGAATGAAACTAAGTAGAATTGTAAATGTTTCTTTTTCCAAAGCTATTGTAATTCCGTGACAGTGGACTGCAAATACGATGTACAAGGTATGAATGCATCCCTCAACAAAAACAAAAACGCATTAATAATGTTTTCAACTTTCCAGTACTCTAAAATATATCTTATCATTTCAGCTTGCACTTGCACCTACAATGGGAACAAATACCCCTATGGGCATATCATATACGATACAACGGATGGACATAGCAGCTGTATGACAGCAGTTTGTGGGAAGAATGGAACCATTTACAGGGACATGTACCCTTGTTCACCTACAACGCCAATAACTTCTATTCCATCTCATCCAACTCCATCTACGAATGTTCCTACCTCTACATCATTCTCTACAGTGACAACAAATGTTTTCACTTTCTCAACACCAACGCCAACTGGTGGGTTCCTGAGACTGAGGCTTGAGGGACTAGTGACTAGTATGACTTGGTTATATATCAGAGTAGGCTGAGGAGGGGAGGACGGCTCATAATAATGAGTGGAAAAGAGTGAATGGAATGGTGTCAAACACAAGGAAACCAAGTGTTTGTGTTTGAGACCATTCCATTCCAGTTATTACTATGAGCCCATCCTCTCTGTTTAAAGTGCCACCAGCCAACATTGTTGCATATGAAGTGTAAACACTAAAACAAGTATCTCTTATGATCAAATTGGCTGAAGACATTGCTAACTAGGCACCTTCCTTATATTGTGTTACATTACCACCAATCTAAAAGAAGAAAAGGTATTTTTATATTTTTGTATTTAACTGACTAACTGTAATGTATACCCTGATTCTATAGAGCCAGCCACATCTTCAACAGAGACAACAGCGTCTCCAACAACCTTTACTACTACATGTGGATATCCATGTGTGTGGTCACAATGGTTTGATACCACATTCCCTACACTTGGAACTCCAGGAGGAGACTCTGAAACCTACAACAACATAAGAGCAGAGGGACACGATATATGTGAGAAGCCAAGCAAGATCCAATGCAGAGCCGAGAAGTACCCAAATGTTAGCATAAGCCAAGTGGGTCAAGTGGTGCAGTGTAATGTAGCAGAAGGTTTGACTTGCAGAAATGAAGACCAGTCAGGCCCATTCCCACTGTGCTTTAACTACCAAGTTCGAGTCCTCTGCTGTGATGAAAATCTTTGCACATCTAAGCCTACAACCATTTCACCAACAACAAGACCACCTGTTACGACGACAACAACAACTACAACAGCAATCACCTCCACTATATCAACGACCACATTGAATACAAAAACCCCTACCTGCACAGTTTGTGAGTGGTCACCTTGGTATAATGTGGACTATCCTCAATTTGGTCCTGGGGGTGGCGACAATGAATCAATTAAAAAGATTAGAGAATCTGGGAAAGATATTTGTGAAAAACCAGTAGATGTCATATGCCAAGCAGTGCGATATCCAGGGGTCCCATTGTCTGAATTAGGACAGAAGGTAGAATGTAATACGAAGGTTGGATTAATATGCCAGAACAAAGATCAAAGTATTCCTCCAATATGCCTTGACTATGAAATTAAGGTCAAATGTTGTAAGACTGTGAAATGTCACACTACAACACCAGAAACTACAACTACACCTACTGTCACAACTACAACAATGTCAACATCCACATTAACTACAATAACAAGTAAACCAATGACAATCACTATTCCTCCAACCTCAACTCAACCTCTGACCACAACTACAACTCCTACCAACACTACAAAACCCACTACTACAATATTGACATCGACTGCTCCAGCTACCACATCAACAACAGTTCCATCGACCATTACACCTACACCCACTACTACAATCTTAACTTCGACAGCTTCATCTACAACAAAAACAACAACTCTGCCTTCCACCACTACTACAACTCCAACCTCTACTCCTACATCAACCTCAACAGGAGTATCAACTACCCAGTGCAATGGTGAAGAAAGTTGTGTGTGGTCAGACTGGATCAACCTTGGTGGGCCAACCTCTGGCTCTGAAGGTGGAGATAATGAATCCATTAAGAACATCATTGCCAGTGGTTATCACATTTGCTCAGCTCCAGAGGCAGTTGAATGTAGAGCAAAACAATACCCTGGACTTCAGATCTCTCAGCTTGGCCAAGACGTGACTTGCAATCCATCGGTTGGACTGATTTGTAAAAACAATAAGCAAGGTCTTCAGCAAAAGTGCTTCGATTATGAGATACGAGTGAAATGTTGTCAATGTCCTCCCACAACACACATCCCGACAACAACAACAACAACAACAACAACAACAACAACAGTTCCTTCAACCACCACTCCTACACCCACTACTACAATCTTAACTTCGACAGCTCCATCTACAACAAAAACAACAACTCTGCCTTCCACCACTACTACAACTCCAACCTCTACTCCTACATCAACCTCAACAGGAGTATCAACTACCCAGTGCAGTGGTGAAGAAAGTTGTGTGTGGTCAGACTGGATCAACCTTGGTGGGCCAACCTCTGGCTCTGAAGGTGGAGATAATGAATCCATTAAGAACATCATTGCCAGTGGTTATCACATTTGCTCAGCTCCAGAGGCAGTTGAATGTAGAGCAAAACAATACCCTGGACTTCAGATCTCTCAGCTTGGCCAAGACGTGACTTGCAATCCATCCGTTGGACTGATTTGTAAAAACAATAAGCAAGGTCTTCAGCAAAAGTGCTTCGATTATGAGATACGAGTGAAATGTTGCCAATGTCCTCCCACAACACACATCCCGACAACAACAACAACAACAACAACAACAACAGTTCCTTCGACCACCACTCCTACACCAACTACTACAATCTTAACTTCAACAGCTCCATCTACAACAAAAACAACAACTCTGCCTTCCAGCACTACTACAACTCCAACCTCTACTCCTACATCAACCTCAACAGGAGTATCAACTACCCAGTGCAGTGGTGAAGAAAGTTGTGTGTGGTCAGACTGGATCAACCTTGGTGGGCCAACCTCTGGCTCTGAAGGTGGAGATAATGAATCCATTAAGAACATCATTGCCAGTGGTTATCACATTTGCTCAGCTCCAGAGGCAGTTGAATGTAGAGCAAAACAATACCCTGGACTTCAGATCTCTCAGCTTGGCCAAGCCGTGACTTGCAATCCATCCGTTGGACTGATTTGTAAAAACAATAAGCAAGATCTTCAGCAAAAGTGCTTCGATTATGAGATACGAGTGAAATGTTGTCAATGTCCTCCCACAACACACATCCCGACAACAACAACAACAACAACAACAACAACAACAACAACAACAGTTCCTTCAACCACCACTCCTACACCAACTACTACAATCTTAACTTCAACAGCTCCATCTACAACAAAAACAACAACTCTGCCTTCCACCACTACTACAACTCCAACCTCTACTCCTACATCAACCTCAACAGGAGTATCAACTACTCAGTGCAATGGTGAAGAAAGTTGTGTGTGGTCAGACTGGATCAACCTTGGTGGGCCAACCTCTGGCTCTGAAGGTGGAGATAATGAATCCATTAAGAACATCATTGCCAGTGGTTATCACATTTGCTCAGCTCCAGAGGCAGTTGAATGTAGAGCAAAACAATACCCTGGACTTCAGATCTCTCAGCTTGGCCAAGACGTGACTTGCAATCCATCCGTTGGACTGATTTGTAAAAATATTAAGCAAGGTCTTCAGCAAAAGTGCTTCGATTATGAGATACGAGTGAAATGTTGCCAATGTCCTCCCACAACACACATCCCGACAACAACAACAACAACAACAACAACAACAACAACAGTTCCTTCGACCACCACTCCTACACCAACTACTACAATCTTAACTTCAACAGCTCCATCTACAACAAAAACAACAACTCTGCCTTCCACCACTACTACAACTCCAACCTCTACTCCTACATCAACCTCAACAGGAGTATCAACTACCCAGTGCAATGGTGAAGAAAGTTGTGTGTGGTCAGACTGGATCAACCTTGGTGGGCCAACCTCTGGCTCTGAAGGTGGAGATAATGAATCCATTAAGAACATCATTGCCAGTGGTTATCACATTTGCTCAGCTCCAGAGGCAGTTGAATGTAGAGCAAAACAATACCCTGGACTTCAGATCTCTCAGCTTGGCCAAGCCGTGACTTGCAATCCATCCGTTGGACTGATTTGTAAAAACAATAAGCAAGATCTTCAGCAAAAGTGCTTCGATTATGAGATACGAGTGAAATGTTGTCAATGTCCTCCCACAACACACATCCCGACAACAACAACAACAACAACAACAACAACAACAGTTCCTTCAACCACCACTCCTACACCAACTACTACAATCTTAACTTCAACAGCTCCATCTACAACAAAAACAACAACTCTGCCTTCCACCACTACTACAACTCCAACCTCTACTCCTACATCAACCTCAACAGGAGTATCAACTACCCAGTGCAATGGTGAAGAAAGTTGTGTGTGGTCAGACTGGATCAACCTTGGTGGGCCAACCTCTGGCTCTGAAGGTGGAGATAATGAATCCATTAAGAACATCATTGCCAGTGGTTATCACATTTGCTCAGCTCCAGAGGCAGTTGAATGTAGAGCAAAACAATACCCTGGACTTCAGATCTCTCAGCTTGGCCAAGACGTGACTTGCAATCCATCCGTTGGACTGATTTGTAAAAACAATAAGCAAGATCTTCAGCAAAAGTGCTTCGATTATGAGATACGAGTGAAATGTTGTCAATGTCCTCCCACAACACACATCCCGACAACAACAACAACAACAACAACAACAACAACAGTTCCTTCGACCACCACTCCTACACCCACTACTACAATCTTAACTTCGACAGCTCCATCTACAACAAAAACAACAACTCTGCCTTCCACCACTACTACAACTCCAACCTCTACTCCTACATCAACCTCAACAGGAGTATCAACTACTCAGTGCAATGGTGAAGAAAGTTGTGTGTGGTCAGACTGGATCAACCTTGGTGGGCCAACCTCTGGCTCTGAAGGTGGAGATAATGAATCCATTAAGAACATCATTGCCAGTGGTTATCACATTTGCTCAGCTCCAGAGGCAGTTGAATGTAGAGCAAAACAATACCCTGGACTTCAGATCTCTCAGCTTGGCCAAGACGTGACTTGCAATCCATCCGTTGGACTGATTTGTAAAAACAATAAGCAAGGTCTTCAGCAAAAGTGCTTCGATTATGAGATACGAGTGAAATGTTGCCAATGTCCTCCCACAACACACATCCCGACAACAACAACAACAACAACAACAACAACAACAGTTCCTTCGACCACCACTCCTACACCAACTACTACAATCTTAACTTCAACAGCTCCATCTACAACAAAAACAACAACTCTGCCTTCCACCACTACTACAACTCCAACCTCTACTCCTACATCAACCTCAACAGGAGTATCAACTACCCAGTGCAATGGTGAAGAAAGTTGTGTGTGGTCAGACTGGATCAACCTTGGTGGGCCAACCTCTGGCTCTGAAGGTGGAGATAATGAATCCATTAAGAACATCATTGCCAGTGGTTATCACATTTGCTCAGCTCCAGAGGCAGTTGAATGTAGAGCAAAACAATACCCTGGACTTCAGATCTCTCAGCTTGGCCAAGACGTGACTTGCAATCCATCCGTTGGACTGATTTGTAAAAACAATAAGCAAGATCTTCAGCAAAAGTGCTTCGATTATGAGATACGAGTGAAATGTTGTCAATGTCCTCCCACAACACACATCCCGACAACAACAACAACAACAACAACAACAGTTCCTTCGACCACCACTCCTACACCCACTACTACAATCTTAACTTCGACAGCTCCATCTACAACAAAAACAACAACTCTGCCTTCCACCACTACTACAACTCCAACCTCTACTCCTACATCAACCTCAACAGGAGTATCAACTACCCAGTGCAATGGTGAAGAAAGTTGTGTGTGGTCAGACTGGATCAACCTTGGTGGGCCAACCTCTGGCTCTGAAGGTGGAGATAATGAATCCATTAAGAACATCATTGCCAGTGGTTATCACATTTGCTCAGCTCCAGAGGCAGTTGAATGTAGAGCAAAACAATACCCTGGACTTCAGATCTCTCAGCTTGGCCAAGACGTGACTTGCAATCCATCCGTTGGACTGATTTGTAAAAACAATAAGCAAGATCTTCAGCAAAAGTGCTTCGATTATGAGATACGAGTGAAATGTTGTCAATGTCCTCCCACAACACACATCCCGACAACAACAACAACAACAACAACAACAGTTCCTTCGACCACCACTCCTACACCCACTACTACAATCTTAACTTCGACAGCTCCATCTACAACAAAAACAACAACTCTGCCTTCCACCACTACTACAACTCCAACCTCTACTCCTACATCAACCTCAACAGGAGTATCAACTACTCAGTGCAATGGTGAAGAAAGTTGTGTGTGGTCAGACTGGATCAACCTTGGTGGGCCAACCTCTGGCTCTGAAGGTGGAGATAATGAATCCATTAAGAACATCATTGCCAGTGGTTATCACATTTGCTCAGCTCCAGAGGCAGTTGAATGTAGAGCAAAACAATACCCTGGACTTCAGATCTCTCAGCTTGGCCAAGACGTGACTTGCAATCCATCCGTTGGACTGATTTGTAAAAACAATAAGCAAGGTCTTCAGCAAAAGTGCTTCGATTATGAGATACGAGTGAAATGTTGCCAATGTCCTCCCACAACACACATCCCGACAACAACAACAACAACAACAACAACAACAGTTCCTTCGACCACCACTCCTACACCAACTACTACAATCTTAACTTCAACAGCTCCATCTACAACAAAAACAACAACTCTGCCTTCCACCACTACTACAACTCCAACCTCTACTCCTACATCAACCTCAACAGGAGTATCAACTACTCAGTGCAATGGTGAAGAAAGTTGTGTGTGGTCAGACTGGATCAACCTTGGTGGGCCAACCTCTGGCTCTGAAGGTGGAGATAATGAATCCATTAAGAACATCATTGCCAGTGGTTATCACATTTGCTCAGCTCCAGAGGCAGTTGAATGTAGAGCAAAACAATACCCTGGACTTCAGATCTCTCAGCTTGGCCAAGACGTGACTTGCAATCCATCCGTTGGACTGATTTGTAAAAACAATAAGCAAGGTCTTCAGCAAAAGTGCTTCGATTATGAGATACGAGTGAAATGTTGCCAATGTCCTCCCACAACACACATCCCGACAACAACAACAACAACAACAACAACAACAACAACAACAGTTCCTTCGACCACCACTCCTACACCAACTACTACAATCTTAACTTCAACAGCTCCATCTACAACAAAAACAACAACTCTGCCTTCCACCACTACTACAACTCCAACCTCTACTCCTACATCAACCTCAACAGGAGTATCAACTACCCAGTGCAATGGTGAAGAAAGTTGTGTGTGGTCAGACTGGATCAACCTTGGTGGGCCAACCTCTGGCTCTGAAGGTGGAGATAATGAATCCATTAAGAACATCATTGCCAGTGGTTATCACATTTGCTCAGCTCCAGAGGCAGTTGAATGTAGAGCAAAACAATACCCTGGACTTCAGATCTCTCAGCTTGGCCAAGCCGTGACTTGCAATCCATCCGTTGGACTGATTTGTAAAAACAATAAGCAAGATCTTCAGCAAAAGTGCTTCGATTATGAGATACGAGTGAAATGTTGTCAATGTCCTCCCACAACACACATCCCGACAACAACAACAACAACAACAACAACAACAGTTTCTTCAACCACCACTCCTACACCAACTACTACAATCTTAACTTCAACAGCTCCATCTACAACAAAAACAACAACTCTGCCTTCCACCACTACTACAACTCCAACCTCTACTCCTACATCAACCTCAACAGGAGTATCAACTACCCAGTGCAATGGTGAAGAAAGTTGTGTGTGGTCAGACTGGATCAACCTTAGTGGGCCAACCTCTGGCTCTGAAGGTGGAGATAATGAATCCATTAAGAACATCATTGCCAGTGGTTATCACATTTGTTCAGCTCCAGAGGCAGTTGAATGTAGAGCAAAACAATACCCTGGACTTCAGATCTCTCAGCTTGGCCAAGACGTGACTTGCAATCCATCCGTTGGACTGATTTGTAAAAACAATAAGCAAGGTCTTCAGCAAAAGTGCTTCGATTATGAGATACGAGTGAAATGTTGTCAATGTCCTCCCACAACACACATCCCGACAACAACAACAACAACAACAACAACAACAACAACAACAACAACAGTTCCTTCGACCACCACTCCTACACCCACTACTACAATCTTAACTTCGACAGCTCCATCTACAACAAAAACAACAACTCTGCCTTCCACCACTACTACAACTCCAACCTCTACTCCTACATCAACCTCAACAGGAGTATCAACTACTCAGTGCAATGGTGAAGAAAGTTGTGTGTGGTCAGACTGGATCAACCTTGGTGGGCCAACCTCTGGCTCTGAAGGTGGAGATAATGAATCCATTAAGAACATCATTGCCAGTGGTTATCACATTTGCTCAGCTCCAGAGGCAGTTGAATGTAGAGCAAAACAATACCCTGGACTTCAGATCTCTCAGCTTGGCCAAGACGTGACTTGCAATCCATCCGTTGGACTGATTTGTAAAAACAATAAGCAAGGTCTTCAGCAAAAGTGCTTCGATTATGAGATACGAGTGAAATGTTGCCAATGTCCTCCCACAACACACATCCCGACAACAACAACAACAACAACAACAACAACAACAACAGTTCCTTCGACCACCACTCCTACACCAACTACTACAATCTTAACTTCAACAGCTCCATCTACAACAAAAACAACAACTCTGCCTTCCACCACTACTACAACTCCAACCTCTACTCCTACATCAACCTCAACAGGAGTATCAACTACCCAGTGCAATGGTGAAGAAAGTTGTGTGTGGTCAGACTGGATCAACCTTGGTGGGCCAACCTCTGGCTCTGAAGGTGGAGATAATGAATCCATTAAGAACATCATTGCCAGTGGTTATCACATTTGCTCAGCTCCAGAGGCAGTTGAATGTAGAGCAAAACAATACCCTGGACTTCAGATCTCTCAGCTTGGCCAAGACGTGACTTGCAATCCATCCGTTGGACTGATTTGTAAAAACAATAAGCAAGATCTTCAGCAAAAGTGCTTCGATTATGAGATACGAGTGAAATGTTGTCAATGTCCTCCCACAACACACATCCCGACAACAACAACAACAACAACAACAACAACAACAACAACAGTTCCTTCGACCACCACTCCTACACCCACTACTACAATCTTAACTTCGACAGCTCCATCTACAACAAAAACAACAACTCTGCCTTCCACCACTACTACAACTCCAACCTCTACTCCTACATCAACCTCAACAGGAGTATCAACTACTCAGTGCAATGGTGAAGAAAGTTGTGTGTGGTCAGACTGGATCAACCTTGGTGGGCCAACCTCTGGCTCTGAAGGTGGAGATAATGAATCCATTAAGAACATCATTGCCAGTGGTTATCACATTTGCTCAGCTCCAGAGGCAGTTGAATGTAGAGCAAAACAATACCCTGGACTTCAGATCTCTCAGCTTGGCCAAGACGTGACTTGCAATCCATCTGTTGGACTGATTTGTAAAAACAATAAGCAAGGTCTTCAGCAAAAGTGCTTCGATTATGAGATACGAGTGAAATGTTGCCAATGTCCTCCCACAACACACATTCCGACAACAACAACAACAACAACAACAACAACAACAACAACAACAACAACAGTTCCTTCGACCACCACTCCTACACCAACTACTACAATCTTAACTTCAACAGCTCCATCTACAACAAAAACAACAACTCTGCCTTCCACCACTACTACAACTCCAACCTCTACTCCTACATCAACCTCAACAGGAGTATCAACTACCCAGTGCAATGGTGAAGAAAGTTGTGTGTGGTCAGACTGGATCAACCTTGGTGGGCCAACCTCTGGCTCTGAAGGTGGAGATAATGAATCCATTAAGAACATCATTGCCAGTGGTTATCACATTTGCTCAGCTCCAGAGGCAGTTGAATGTAGAGCAAAACAATACCCTGGACTTCAGATCTCTCAGCTTGGCCAAGACGTGACTTGCAATCCATCCGTTGGACTGATTTGTAAAAACAATAAGCAAGATCTTCAGCAAAAGTGCTTCGATTATGAGATACGAGTGAAATGTTGTCAATGTCCTCCCACAACACACATCCCGACAACAACAACAACAACAACAACAACAACAGTTCCTTCGACCACCACTCCTACACCCACTACTACAATCTTAACTTCGACAGCTCCATCTACAACAAAAACAACAACTCTGCCTTCCACCACTACTACAACTCCAACCTCTACTCCTACATCAACCTCAACAGGAGTATCAACTACCCAGTGCAATGGTGAAGAAAGTTGTGTGTGGTCAGACTGGATCAACCTTGGTGGGCCAACCTCTGGCTCTGAAGGTGGAGATAATGAATCCATTAAGAACATCATTGCCAGTGGTTATCACATTTGCTCAGCTCCAGAGGCAGTTGAATGTAGAGCAAAACAATACCCTGGACTTCAGATCTCTCAGCTTGGCCAAGACGTGACTTGCAATCCATCCGTTGGACTGATTTGTAAAAACAATAAGCAAGATCTTCAGCAAAAGTGCTTCGATTATGAGATACGAGTGAAATGTTGTCAATGTCCTCCCACAACACACATCCCGACAACAACAACAACAACAACAACAACAACAACAACAACAACAACAACAGTTCCTTCGACCACCACTCCTACACCCACTACTACAATCTTAACTTCGACAGCTCCATCTACAACAAAAACAACAACTCTGCCTTCCACCACTACTACAACTCCAACCTCTACTCCTACATCAACCTCAACAGGAGTATCAACTACTCAGTGCAATGGTGAAGAAAGTTGTGTGTGGTCAGACTGGATCAACCTTGGTGGGCCAACCTCTGGCTCTGAAGGTGGAGATAATGAATCCATTAAGAACATCATTGCCAGTGGTTATCACATTTGCTCAGCTCCAGAGGCAGTTGAATGTAGAGCAAAACAATACCCTGGACTTCAGATCTCTCAGCTTGGCCAAGACGTGACTTGCAATCCATCCGTTGGACTGATTTGTAAAAACAATAAGCAAGGTCTTCAGCAAAAGTGCTTCGATTATGAGATACGAGTGAAATGTTGCCAATGTCCTCCCACAACACACATCCCGACAACAACAACAACAACAACAACAACAACAACAACAACAGTTCCTTCGACCACCACTCCTACACCAACTACTACAATCTTAACTTCAACAGCTCCATCTACAACAAAAACAACAACTCTGCCTTCCACCACTACTACAACTCCAACCTCTACTCCTACATCAACCTCAACAGGAGTATCAACTACCCAGTGCAATGGTGAAGAAAGTTGTGTGTGGTCAGACTGGATCAACCTTGGTGGGCCAACCTCTGGCTCTGAAGGTGGAGATAATGAATCCATTAAGAACATCATTGCCAGTGGTTATCACATTTGCTCAGCTCCAGAGGCAGTTGAATGTAGAGCAAAACAATACCCTGGACTTCAGATCTCTCAGCTTGGCCAAGACGTGACTTGCAATCCATCCGTTGGACTGATTTGTAAAAACAATAAGCAAGATCTTCAGCAAAAGTGCTTCGATTATGAGATACGAGTGAAATGTTGTCAATGTCCTCCCACAACACACATCCCGACAACAACAACAACAACAACAACAACAACAACAACAACAGTTCCTTCGACCACCACTCCTACACCCACTACTACAATCTTAACTTCGACAGCTCCATCTACAACAAAAACAACAACTCTGCCTTCCACCACTACTACAACTCCAACCTCTACTCCTACATCAACCTCAACAGGAGTATCAACTACTCAGTGCAATGGTGAAGAAAGTTGTGTGTGGTCAGACTGGATCAACCTTGGTGGGCCAACCTCTGGCTCTGAAGGTGGAGATAATGAATCCATTAAGAACATCATTGCCAGTGGTTATCACATTTGCTCAGCTCCAGAGGCAGTTGAATGTAGAGCAAAACAATACCCTGGACTTCAGATCTCTCAGCTTGGCCAAGACGTGACTTGCAATCCATCCGTTGGACTGATTTGTAAAAACAATAAGCAAGGTCTTCAGCAAAAGTGCTTCGATTATGAGATACGAGTGAAATGTTGCCAATGTCCTCCCACAACACACATCCCGACAACAACAACAACAACAACAACAACAACAGTTCCTTCGACCACCACTCCTACACCAACTACTACAATCTTAACTTCAACAGCTCCATCTACAACAAAAACAACAACTCTGCCTTCCACCACTACTACAACTCCAACCTCTACTCCTACATCAACCTCAACAGGAGTATCAACTACCCAGTGCAATGGTGAAGAAAGTTGTGTGTGGTCAGACTGGATCAACCTTGGTGGGCCAACCTCTGGCTCTGAAGGTGGAGATAATGAATCCATTAAGAACATCATTGCCAGTGGTTATCACATTTGCTCAGCTCCAGAGGCAGTTGAATGTAGAGCAAAACAATACCCTGGACTTCAGATCTCTCAGCTTGGCCAAGACGTGACTTGCAATCCATCCGTTGGACTGATTTGTAAAAACAATAAGCAAGATCTTCAGCAAAAGTGCTTCGATTATGAGATACGAGTGAAATGTTGTCAATGTCCTCCCACAACACACATCCCGACAACAACAACAACAACAACAACAACAACAGTTCCTTCGACCACCACTCCTACACCCACTACTACAATCTTAACTTCGACAGCTCCATCTACAACAAAAACAACAACTCTGCCTTCCACCACTACTACAACTCCAACCTCTACTCCTACATCAACCTCAACAGGAGTATCAACTACTCAGTGCAATGGTGAAGAAAGTTGTGTGTGGTCAGACTGGATCAACCTTGGTGGGCCAACCTCTGGCTCTGAAGGTGGAGATAATGAATCCATTAAGAACATCATTGCCAGTGGTTATCACATTTGCTCAGCTCCAGAGGCAGTTGAATGTAGAGCAAAACAATACCCTGGACTTCAGATCTCTCAGCTTGGCCAAGACGTGACTTGCAATCCATCCGTTGGACTGATTTGTAAAAACAATAAGCAAGGTCTTCAGCAAAAGTGCTTCGATTATGAGATACGAGTGAAATGTTGCCAATGTCCTCCCACAACACACATCCCGACAACAACAACAACAACAACAACAACAACAACAACAGTTCCTTCGACCACCACTCCTACACCAACTACTACAATCTTAACTTCAATAGCTCCATCTACAACAAAAACAACAACTCTGCCTTCCACCACTACTACAACTCCAACCTCTACTCCTACATCAACCTCAACAGGAGTATCAACTACCCAGTGCAATGGTGAAGAAAGTTGTGTGTGGTCAGACTGGATCAACCTTGGTGGGCCAACCTCTGGCTCTGAAGGTGGAGATAATGAATCCATTAAGAACATCATTGCCAGTGGTTATCACATTTGCTCAGCTCCAGAGGCAGTTGAATGTAGAGCAAAACAATACCCTGGACTTCAGATCTCTCAGCTTGGCCAAGACGTGACTTGCAATCCATCCGTTGGACTGATTTGTAAAAACAATAAGCAAGATCTTCAGCAAAAGTGCTTCGATTATGAGATACGAGTGAAATGTTGTCAATGTCCTCCCACAACACACATCCCGACAACAACAACAACAACAACAACAACAACAACAGTTCCTTCGACCACCACTCCTACACCCACTACTACAATCTTAACTTCGACAGCTCCATCTACAACAAAAACAACAACTCTGCCTTCCACCACTACTACAACTCCAACCTCTACTCCTACATCAACCTCAACAGGAGTATCAACTACTCAGTGCAATGGTGAAGAAAGTTGTGTGTGGTCAGACTGGATCAACCTTGGTGGGCCAACCTCTGGCTCTGAAGGTGGAGATAATGAATCCATTAAGAACATCATTGCCAGTGGTTATCACATTTGCTCAGCTCCAGAGGCAGTTGAATGTAGAGCAAAACAATACCCTGGACTTCAGATCTCTCAGCTTGGCCAAGACGTGACTTGCAATCCATCCGTTGGACTGATTTGTAAAAACAATAAGCAAGGTCTTCAGCAAAAGTGCTTCGATTATGAGATACGAGTGAAATGTTGCCAATGTCCTCCCACAACACACATCCCGACAACAACAACAACAACAACAACAACAACAACAGTTCCTTCGACCACCACTCCTACACCAACTACTACAATCTTAACTTCAACAGCTCCATCTACAACAAAAACAACAACTCTGCCTTCCACCACTACTACAACTCCAACCTCTACTCCTACATCAACCTCAACAGGAGTATCAACTACCCAGTGCAATGGTGAAGAAAGTTGTGTGTGGTCAGACTGGATCAACCTTGGTGGGCCAACCTCTGGCTCTGAAGGTGGAGATAATGAATCCATTAAGAACATCATTGCCAGTGGTTATCACATTTGCTCAGCTCCAGAGGCAGTTGAATGTAGAGCAAAACAATACCCTGGACTTCAGATCTCTCAGCTTGGCCAAGACGTGACTTGCAATCCATCCGTTGGACTGATTTGTAAAAACAATAAGCAAGATCTTCAGCAAAAGTGCTTCGATTATGAGATACGAGTGAAATGTTGTCAATGTCCTCCCACAACACACATCCCGACAACAACAACAACAACAACAACAACAACAGTTCCTTCGACCACCACTCCTACACCCACTACTACAATCTTAACTTCGACAGCTCCATCTACAACAAAAACAACAACTCTGCCTTCCACCACTACTACAACTCCAACCTCTACTCCTACATCAACCTCAACAGGAGTATCAACTACTCAGTGCAATGGTGAAGAAAGTTGTGTGTGGTCAGACTGGATCAACCTTGGTGGGCCAACCTCTGGCTCTGAAGGTGGAGATAATGAATCCATTAAGAACATCATTGCCAGTGGTTATCACATTTGCTCAGCTCCAGAGGCAGTTGAATGTAGAGCAAAACAATACCCTGGACTTCAGATCTCTCAGCTTGGCCAAGACGTGACTTGCAATCCATCCGTTGGACTGATTTGTAAAAACAATAAGCAAGGTCTTCAGCAAAAGTGCTTCGATTATGAGATACGAGTGAAATGTTGCCAATGTCCTCCCACAACACACATCCCGACAACAACAACAACAACAACAACAACAACAACAACAGTTCCTTCGACCACCACTCCTACACCAACTACTACAATCTTAACTTCAACAGCTCCATCTACAACAAAAACAACAACTCTGCCTTCCACCACTACTACAACTCCAACCTCTACTCCTACATCAACCTCAACAGGAGTATCAACTACCCAGTGCAATGGTGAAGAAAGTTGTGTGTGGTCAGACTGGATCAACCTTGGTGGGCCAACCTCTGGCTCTGAAGGTGGAGATAATGAATCCATTAAGAACATCATTGCCAGTGGTTATCACATTTGCTCAGCTCCAGAGGCAGTTGAATGTAGAGCAAAACAATACCCTGGACTTCAGATCTCTCAGCTTGGCCAAGACGTGACTTGCAATCCATCCGTTGGACTGATTTGTAAAAACAATAAGCAAGATCTTCAGCAAAAGTGCTTCGATTATGAGATACGAGTGAAATGTTGTCAATGTCCTCCCACAACACACACCCCGACAACAACAACAACAACAACAACAACAACAGTTCCTTCGACCACCACTCCTACACCCACTACTACAATCTTAACTTCGACAGCTCCATCTACAACAAAAACAACAACTCTGCCTTCCACCACTACTACAACTCCAACCTCTACTCCTACATCAACCTCAACAGGAGTATCAACTACCCAGTGCAATGGTGAAGAAAGTTGTGTGTGGTCAGACTGGATCAACCTTGGTGGGCCAACCTCTGGCTCTGAAGGTGGAGATAATGAATCCATTAAGAACATCATTGCCAGTGGTTATCACATTTGCTCAGCTCCAGAGGCAGTTGAATGTAGAGCAAAACAATACCCTGGACTTCAGATCTCTCAGCTTGGCCAAGACGTGACTTGCAATCCATCCGTTGGACTGATTTGTAAAAACAATAAGCAAGATCTTCAGCAAAAGTGCTTCGATTATGAGATACGAGTGAAATGTTGTCAATGTCCTCCCACAACACACATCCCGACAACAACAACAACAACAACAACAACAACAACAACAACAACAACAACAGTTCCTTCGACCACCACTCCTACACCCACTACTACAATCTTAACTTCGACAGCTCCATCTACAACAAAAACAACAACTCTGCCTTCCACCACTACTACAACTCCAACCTCTACTCCTACATCAACCTCAACAGGAGTATCAACTACTCAGTGCAATGGTGAAGAAAGTTGTGTGTGGTCAGACTGGATCAACCTTGGTGGGCCAACCTCTGGCTCTGAAGGTGGAGATAATGAATCCATTAAGAACATCATTGCCAGTGGTTATCACATTTGCTCAGCTCCAGAGGCAGTTGAATGTAGAGCAAAACAATACCCTGGACTTCAGATCTCTCAGCTTGGCCAAGACGTGACTTGCAATCCATCCGTTGGACTGATTTGTAAAAACAATAAGCAAGGTCTTCAGCAAAAGTGCTTCGATTATGAGATACGAGTGAAATGTTGCCAATGTCCTCCCACAACACACATCCCGACAACAACAACAACAACAACAACAACAATAACAACAGTTCCTTCGACCACCACTCCTACACCAACTACTACAATCTTAACTTCAACAGCTCCATCTACAACAAAAACAACAACTCTGCCTTCCACCACTACTACAACTCCAACCTCTACTCCTACATCAACCTCAACAGGAGTATCAACTACCCAGTGCAATGGTGAAGAAAGTTGTGTGTGGTCAGACTGGATCAACCTTGGTGGGCCAACCTCTGGCTCTGAAGGTGGAGATAATGAATCCATTAAGAACATCATTGCCAGTGGTTATCACATTTGCTCAGCTCCAGAGGCAGTTGAATGTAGAGCAAAACAATACCCTGGACTTCAGATCTCTCAGCTTGGCCAAGACGTGACTTGCAATCCATCCGTTGGACTGATTTGTAAAAACAATAAGCAAGATCTTCAGCAAAAGTGCTTCGATTATGAGATACGAGTGAAATGTTGTCAATGTCCTCCCACAACACACATCCCGACAACAACAACAACAACAACAACAACAACAACAACAGTTCCTTCGACAACCACTCCTACACCCACTACTACAATCTTAACTTCGACAGCTCCATCTACAACAAAAACAGCAACTCTGCCTTCCACCACTACTACAACTCCAACCTCTACTCCTACATCAACCTCAACAGGAGTATCAACTACTCAGTGCAATGGTGAAGAAAGTTGTGTGTGGTCAGACTGGATCAACCTTGGTGGGCCAACCTCTGGCTCTGAAGGTGGAGATAATGAATCCATTAAGAACATCATTGCCAGTGGTTATCACATTTGCTCAGCTCCAGAGGCAGTTGAATGTAGAGCAAAACAATACCCTGGACTTCAGATCTCTCAGCTTGGCCAAGACGTGACTTGCAATCCATCCGTTGGACTGATTTGTAAAAACAATAAGCAAGGTCTTCAGCAAAAGTGCTTCGATTATGAGATACGAGTGAAATGTTGCCAATGTCCTCCCACAACACACATCCCGACAACAACAACAACAACAGTTCCTTCGACCACCACTCCTACACCAACTACTACAATCTTAACTTCAACAGCTCCATCTACAACAAAAACAACAACTCTGCCTTCCACCACTACTACAACTCCAACCTCTACTCCTACATCAACCTCAACAGGAGTATCAACTACCCAGTGCAATGGTGAAGAAAGTTGTGTGTGGTCAGACTGGATCAACCTTGGTGGGCCAACCTCTGGCTCTGAAGGTGGAGATAATGAATCCATTAAGAACATCATTGCCAGTGGTTATCACATTTGCTCAGCTCCAGAGGCAGTTGAATGTAGAGCAAAACAATACCCTGGACTTCAGATCTCTCAGCTTGGCCAAGACGTGACTTGCAATCCATCCGTTGGACTGATTTGTAAAAACAATAAGCAAGATCTTCAGCAAAAGTGCTTCGATTATGAGATACGAGTGAAATGTTGTCAATGTCCTCCCACAACACACATCCCGACAACAACAACAACAACAACAACAACAACAGTTCCTTCGACCACCACTCCTACACCCACTACTACAATCTTAACTTCGACAGCTCCATCTACAACAAAAACAACAACTCTGCCTTCCACCACTACTACAACTCCAACCTCTACTCCTACATCAACCTCAACAGGAGTATCAACTACTCAGTGCAATGGTGAAGAAAGTTGTGTGTGGTCAGACTGGATCAACCTTGGTGGGCCAACCTCTGGCTCTGAAGGTGGAGATAATGAATCCATTAAGAACATCATTGCCAGTGGTTATCACATTTGCTCAGCTCCAGAGGCAGTTGAATGTAGAGCAAAACAATACCCTGGACTTCAGATCTCTCAGCTTGGCCAAGACGTGACTTGCAATCCATCCGTTGGACTGATTTGTAAAAACAATAAGCAAGGTCTTCAGCAAAAGTGCTTTGATTATGAGATACGAGTGAAATGTTGCCAATGTCCTCCCACAACACACATCCCGACAACAACAACAACAACAACAGTTCCTTCGACCACCACTCCTACACCAACTACTACAATCTTAACTTCAACAGCTCCATCTACAACAAAAACAACAACTCTGCCTTCCACCACTACTACAACTCCAACCTCTACTCCTACATCAACCTCAACAGGAGTATCAACTACTCAGTGCAATGGTGAAGAAAGTTGTGTGTGGTCAGACTGGATCAACCTTGGTGGGCCAACCTCTGGCTCTGAAGGTGGAGATAATGAATCCATTAAGAACATCATTGCCAGTGGTTATCACATTTGCTCAGCTCCAGAGGCAGTTGAATGTAGAGCAAAACAATACCCTGGACTTCAGATCTCTCAGCTTGGCCAAGACGTGACTTGCAATCCATCCGTTGGACTGATTTGTAAAAACAATAAGCAAGGTCTTCAGCAAAAGTGCTTCGATTATGAGATACGAGTGAAATGTTGCCAATGTCCTCCCACAACACACATCCCGACAACAACAACAACAACAACAACAACAACAGTTCCTTCGACCACCACTCCTACACCAACTACTACAATCTTAACTTCAACAGCTCCATCTACAACAAAAACAACAACTCTGCCTTCCACCACTACTACAACTCCAACCTCTACTCCTACATCAACCTCAACAGGAGTATCAACTACCCAGTGCAATGGTGAAGAAAGTTGTGTGTGGTCAGACTGGATCAACCTTGGTGGGCCAACCTCTGGCTCTGAAGGTGGAGATAATGAATCCATTAAGAACATCATTGCCAGTGGTTATCACATTTGCTCAGCTCCAGAGGCAGTTGAATGTAGAGCAAAACAATACCCTGGACTTCAGATCTCTCAGCTTGGCCAAGACGTGACTTGCAATCCATCCGTTGGACTGATTTGTAAAAACAATAAGCAAGGTCTTCAGCAAAAGTGCTTCGATTATGAGATACGAGTGAAATGTTGTCAATGTCCTCCCACAACACACATCCCGACAACAACAACAACAACAACAACAACAACAACAACAGTTCCTTCGACCACCACTCCTACACCCACTACTACAATCTTAACTTCGACAGCTACATCTACAACAAAAACAACAACTCTGCCTTCCACCACTACTACAACTCCAACCTCTACTCCTACATCAACCTCAACAGGAGTATCAACTACCCAGTGCAATGGTGAAGAAAGTTGTGTCTGGTCAGACTGGATCAACCTTGGTGGGCCAACCTCTGGCTCTGAAGGTGGAGATAATGAATCCATTAAGAACATCATTGCCAGTGGTTATCACATTTGCTCAGCTCCAGAGGCAGTTGAATGTAGAGCAAAACAATACCCTGGACTTCAGATCTCTCAGCTTGGCCAAGACGTGACTTGCAATCCATCCGTTGGACTGATTTGTAAAAACAATAAGCAAGATCTTCAGCAAAAGTGCTTCGATTATGAGATACGAGTGAAATGTTGTCAATGTCCTCCCACAACACTCATCCCAACCACCACAGAATTGGTTCCCACGACAGTAACAACAACAACTCAGCCACCCATCACTAGTACTTTTCCTACAACCTCATTTCCTGTAATTACTGGTAGAACGACAACACCAACATCTCCATCCACTGAACTTATTTGTTCTTGCCTTTTCAATCATCGTTATTTCTCCGTTGGTAAGTTTTTATTTTCCACCTATTCACAATCGAAACCTTTTGTATATTACCATTAGTTCAACCATTAGTAATGTTCAATTTATATTGAATTATACATGTTAAATTGTACAAAATGTAATACTCTTCAAAATTCTTTCAGGCTCAATTGTTTACAATGTCTCTGACCATGATGGATGGTGCTACATTGGTCTCTGCAACAAGACTTGCAAAGTAGAAGTCCATTCCGTCAGATGTGGTGTTCCAACTACCCCAGTTACTACTACTTCACCCACCACTACACTGCTCCCAACAATAACAATACCACATACGACAGAAAGACCAACCACCACCCCAAAATTTCCATCTGAGCAACACTGTCCCCATGAACATCCTCCAAAACAGGTATTATCTCTTCTATAGATAATAACTTTTTTGGAAACATTCCATAGGAATTATTATTTACAAAAGCGTGATTAATAAAAAAAAAAGAATTGAATGATTTTGTATACATTTCCTGTAAGCCTAATACTTTTCTGTGTTTGTAGAATGGTGACACCTGGAAACATAACCAGTGCACCAACGGAACATGTGCCAACGGGAAAGTTATCTATGAGCATGTACATTGTGAGACTCCGAAGCCTATAGCATGTGAAAATAACTATCCTCCAATCAAAGTGTATGACGAATCTGGATGCTGTTTCCACTATGAGTGTCAATGTAAGTTCACAACAAATTAAAACAAGTGTTTATTCTTTGTGTCACAAAATCCACTTTTACTATTGATTTTAGTTCAAAATCTGAAAAAGAATCCTTACTGTTGACTGGTTTAGCGTTATCTTATAGTTAATAGCAGTAAATGTATACGAATGTCTCACATTGGAAACATTTCAGCACCACACTATTCATTTAGCAATAAAACATTCCATATCCGTGTCCTTCTAAATGCTAATTGTTCTCTTCTTACTAAGGTATCTGCTATGGTTGGGGAGACCCTCACTATGTCACCTTTGATGGAACATACTATGGCTTCCAAGGAAATTGTTCTTACGTCTTGGTCAAAGAAATCCTGCCAAAGTACAACTTCAGTGTGGTAATCGACAATTACTATTGTGATGCCCCAGATGGACTTTCCTGCCCTCAGTCTCTGACAATTTATTACCAATCTTACAAGATATTCATGACCAAGAAGGATGTTGATGGAGTTTTCACAAGTCTGGTAATTAAAATATCTCAAATACTGTATGTTCAAGACATTTTCTGTTGTTTTTCCTATAATAGAGATTAGATTTTCGATTAGCTTAAATATTGATTAGCTTTCATTTAAGATGGATTTACTTCCTCTATGTATTAGATATAGGAAATATTGGGTATATAAATTATTGTAACCATTTTGTCTATCTCTTAATATTTTTGACTTAGATTTATGTAAACCAGCAACGCATCATCCCAGCATATGAGACCAAGGACTTCCGCATCACAGACAACGGAATTGAAACCCTTTTAGTCATACCAGCAATTAATGCCAAGGTGTCTTTCACTGGTCTTATGTTTAGCATATACCTGCCCTGGGACAAGTTCAGTGGCAACACTGAGGGACAGTGTGGTGGGTACAGGTGTTTTATGGTCACTCTGTTACCATGATTACCCCATGATGTCTCATTGTCTAACGATGGTTTTCAATCTTATTCAGGTACATGTGACAACAACCGGACAGATGACTGCCGCTTGCCAAATGGGACTATTGATTCATCTTGTCCAGACATGGCACACCAATGGCATGTTGCTGACCACAATAACAGTCAGTGCACACCACCACCAGAGCTGACACCAACACAACCACCAGGCTGCGATCCACCCATTTGTCATCTCATTCAAAGCAAGTAAGTAGCAATTAGTATTCACAATAAATCTCCTCTGTAGTATCGATAACCTCTCAATCAGAATAATCTCAGTGCGAACAATAACTTGACATACTAAAACACGGCAATCATTTGACAAAGCCTGATGACAAAACAAAGTGAATTAACATATTTAAGTATCTACTCTAACTGAAGCGTGACGTCTTTTCAAGGGTCTTTGAGAGTTGCCATAAGATAATCCCCTACGAGCCATTCATTGTGGCATGTATCTTTGATGTGTGTTATATGGATGATGTTACCATTGGCTGCACCAGCTTGCAGACCTATGCTGATGCATGTGCACAAGCAGGAGTCTGTATTGAGTGGAGAAATTATACAAATGGACAATGTGGTAAGTAGGTGACTCCGCAAGACCATAAAGCTCAGACAGCCTCTCTATGATGTAGCTTATTGGTTATTAACCTTTTTATCTCACCCGCTACAGACTTCACATGCGAGAAACCCAAGGTTTATAATGCCTGCGGTCCACAAGTTGAACCAACCTGTAATGCCTGGTATGTATAATGCTGTTGTTGTTCAGTGGGTGGGTATAACGATTAGGAAAAGTCTCTCAGCTATTGAAACTTTTTTGAATATCTCTGCAGGTACAATTTCAAATTCATCCAGACTCAAAATGAGTTCAGCGTCATGGGAGATATACAATTGGAGGGATGCTATTGCCCGCCTGGTACCACTTTGATGAGTTCCAGCTCAAACTACTGTATCCCCAGCTGTGGTAAGAATGGTCAAATAACAGCACTGTATATTGAGGGAGTGGTGACTTAAAGTATTGTGCTGTGATAGAAGCTACATCCTGCTGACCTTCACTTTGGGAAGCACAAAGTGTTAATTGTTCATTGCTACTGGTTTACCTATTTGTAAAAAATTTTTTTTTTAAAAATGTCCACAGCATTTTTCACAGATACTTCAATGGTGTGGGTTTTGGTTTATTTTGATTGATATTGATTTCATCAAGTGATTCCGGTACATACAGTACATTATCAAAACAAAGTCGTGGAATGGACTTCAATGACTTTGTTTTTAATGTATTTTTTTTCTCTTTGGTTCATCAGATATTTGCCCATTGCCAAATGGAGAATGGAAAGAGGTAAAATTGTGTTTGAATTTCACTCACAGGTTTTAGGAGGGAAGAAAAACTATTAATTTCTGATATACACGTTAACATCATGTGGGTAGTTCACTTTTGACAATCATGTATAATAATGTATGCAATAATAATAACTATAATAATAATAATAATAATAATGTATTACATTTCTATAGTGCTTTTCATAGAACCTCAAAGCGCTTCAGTAATTTATGATTCCACAAACTGAATGATTGAACTTTGTACTGGTAGGATCCATACAAACCTTGATGTGCTTAAATTGTTCCTCATTGCAGGCTAATGAGACCTGGGTGAGCAACTGCCAGGATTGTGTGTGTGACCCGTACAGTCTGGAAATCCAGTGCCAGCCTGTGGCATGCCAACACCAGCCTCCTCTCACCTGTGATCAGGAGGGCCAAGTTAAGGTCGTTGAAACCGTTGACTGTTGTCAAAAGGACAAATGCGGTGAGTGACTTTGGATAATATGCTCTTTATGGGGGCTTTGGAACAACTCTGTAAAAACATTTACATTTTTGGTGATTACCTAATATATGCAACCAATGTGGCCATTTGCATGATTTTTTGAAGCAATAGTTTTTTTCTTTCCAAACAGAGTGTGATGTCACACGATGCTCTACTTCCAAGATAACTTGTCCAGTCGGATTCGAGACAGATGCAACTATGGGAGTCTGCTGCCCAACTTATCAATGCGGTGAGTATGCATCTGCATGTGCTTGAGTGTGCGTGTACAGTATTTGTGGATATTATAGAAATCCCAACATGTTAGTTGCAGTTTTGAATGATTATCCATGTTCTTTGCCCCACAGTGCCAAAGGATGTCTGTGTGTTTAACAACACTGAATATCAGGTGCGAATGCATTCTATGCTATGTTATTTGGCCAGTCCCACCACTTATAAATTATCAACACTTTTGAATGTAACTTAATAAAAGAGGACAATGTTATTTTACTTGCATACGTTAATAAAAAAATAAGTTAAATTAAAGAAATACCTTCATTAAGCTATCAGGGTGCCAACAATATTTTTTGGTCAATCCATGTATGAGATTAGATAGGACAAAAAAAAAGCGTCTCAATTCATAGATTTTCCATTGAAATATTGTATTTTCTCATTCCAGCCTGGTGCCAATGTTCACGGGGACAAGTGTAAGAATTGTGTGTGTGGTGACAGGGTGGATGCCCAAACCCATCTACATATCATTGACTGTCAACCTACTGAATGTGACACTCACTGCCAGCAGGTAAGTGATCGCCATTGACACATCGACACCCTTTGGCCTCATTATGTAATTCAACAAACTTTGTGTAATGTGAGTCCTTATCCATGTCAAAATATTATAATAACACTGATTCCTCTGTGTCCACTATTGGGCTACTAATGGATAAGTGTAATTTACTAGTGAGTTACCAGGATCACACATTGGTATAAGAGAGATCATGTGCACATCATAACGATTTTCTCCTCTCTGGTCTGTTTTCTTCCTTTCAGGGTTATGATCATCAAGCTGTTCCTGGGCAGTGTTGTGGGAAGTGTGTACAGACAAGCTGTGTGGTTATGCTGCCAGATAATACCACACACACTATTCAGGTAAAATAGCATCAGGCAGCATTATTTATCTCTCGCACAGATTCGCAAATTGTATTTTTTTTTTAACAATTCATAAAACATATCAGTCCTATTTCGCTTGATTATTTAAAAAGAGCAACATGACATTTTTATCTAGCACTCAAGTGTTACACAAAATAACTATCTTACCAATGATATAGTATATCTTATCTTATATCATTTGAAGAATCTCCTGTTGATATATTTCACATTCTCACCTCTACAGCCTGGTTCTGTCTGGATACCATCTGGAGACAAGTGTCTCAAGTTTGAGTGCGTAAAGATTATGGACCAATTCATCCCAATTGAGGCTAAGACTGTGTGCCCTGACTTCCACCCAGAAGACTGCATAAACGTACGTTCCAATAACTATCTGGCAAATTATCTGGGTCTTGGAAACTAGCCCATTTAAAAACTGGACAATGTGCAAATTCATACTTGTGAAATACAGTTTAAATATGCCCAGTCGCTCAGACCAAGGCCTGTTGCTTAATATAGTATACCTACTGTGTATTTATGTGAGGTTATTGACACCTGCTGCTTAAAGTGAACAGTGCAAGAACACTGCACTGAAAAACATGTGGAGTGAGTTTGGTAAATGCTACGTCAGTGACTTAAAAATGTTCTTGTTTTTTCTTCCATTTTCTTGTTTTTAAGGGAACTGAAGTCATTGCGCCAGATGGTTGCTGCCATGTCTGTGAGTGTCTTTTTAACACCATCCTTTTTGATAGACATTTGTAAATCATTCTTGCCCTTTATCATGCATTGAAAAAAGTATTTTAGCTTTTGAAATTGTCACTTTTGTGTGCAGGTATTCCAATATATAAGCCATGCAATGTGACAAAGGGAAAAGTGTACCTGAACAGCAATGGCTGCAAGTCTGCAAATGAGGTGGAAATGACAACATGCGGTGGATCCTGTGGCACCTACGCCATGTGAGTATTTTGATCATTCCTAAATATTTCAGGAACACTAACACATTAATCCTCCCAATTAAACAGAATTGGGATGCCTGTCTAAATGCAAACTACAAATTATATTTTCACTAATATGTTATGTTACAATGGCTGTGTTTACGAAGGCAGCCCAATTCTGATATTCTTCCCAATTATTGTCAAAAGAGCTCATCTGATTGGTCAAAAGATCGGAATTAGGCTGCCTGTGTAAACGCAGCCAATGTTATATAATTACAACTGCTACCATCATTACTTCCACATAATGACATCGCCTCTCCTTTCTGTTTTCAGGTATTCTCTTGAGGCCAACATGATGGAGCGCTCTTGTACCTGCTGCCGGGAAGTATCCACCACCAAGAAGAAAGTGGAGATGATCTGCCCAGATGGATCAAAGTTCAACCACTCCTACATCCACATCAATAAATGTGGCTGCCAGAGGACAGAATGCGTGACCCCAGAGGCGACCCAGGTCACAAGGTCACGACGCAGGAGAAGATGAATGACTCTCCACTACCATCCCTTTACTGCTTAGATTCGTTTTCTATTTCTATTGAACTTGTTCACTTTCCTACAAAGTAATCTGCTAAACGTAGGAGAAATAGTTTCAGCTTCTTATTCAATTGTAATTTTATTTTAGCCATTCAAAACACATAAATAAAGTTGGCAACAGGCTATTCATATATACCACGTTCTTGTTTTCATTCCTTTTGAAGTTAAGTTGGGAAATATTTGATTGCAGACACCCAGTTCAACAATGGCTTATCCTCTTCCAGATAAACAACCACAATTCAAAGTGTCAAAACACTTATTTAAATTTGAGTTGGTGTTAGGTTAGAGAAACGGATCAGTAATCTAAAGGTTTCTGGTTTCAGATCCCTGGCGCCACTTCCTACTGTGGTCCTTGAGCAACGCACTTAGCTAACCTCTAGATATATCCAGGGACAGGTCTGTGGCTGACCCTGTGCTCCTCCCTATACAGTACTAAAGATACATTTTCATCTTAGAGGAATAATAAAGTAATAAAGTATTATGCACTTCAATGATTTCTTTCAAATGTTTTTGATAGTGTTTGTCAAACTGCGTGAACAGAAATGGGAAGGTTCCCACCTTAGTTGGGGGGAATTAAATAACTATTTTGCTATTATAACCAGTCCACTGTTACAGATGACTTACTTGTATCTTACCAATGTTATAGCCTCACAACAATCAGACAAAATGTGAAATAGACTTGATTCAAATCAAAACTAATATCATAGAAAATAGCACTCTGCCTGCTTTATAGCATGATCATGTTATACTGACTTGTCTACAACTGGCACAACAAGTGTTGGTGTCCAAAATGACATTTTGCTGACATCTTTTAGTTAGTTGAGGCTTAAGAGCTGTTTAAAAGGAAAAATACTTTCTACAGTTTTTTTGAAGCCCCTTACCTGAAAGAGAATGATTTTCAAAAACATACAATTTATTTAAATAAAAGTCAGTGTGGTGCTATGGGCAGGATAGACAGATTTTTAGAAGATTATGCCTTGAGGTGGAGTGGATTAGATACACATTTCAAGGCTAATTGTATTGACGCTGAATCAACATTGAAAGTCGCACCTATGTAGGCAAACAACATTCCTGTGAGATAAAAAGTATGCAGTAGAACAGGAAGGGTCAACTTAATAGGGACCCCATTGCCCAAAGGCCATAATACTAGGACTGTTTATTAGTTTTACCCAGCTCCAGGCACTGTATACTTGCTGCCAAGTCATCAAAAAGGAACTCTGAGCTCACAGAAAGTGGGTCCTATGTGTGACATAATTAGAACAGGGACAGTAAAATACCTATTAATATAATATAATAATATAATAGTCAAATAATTAAGCAAATGTATATATTTTTTTTATGTAAACATTTCTCAAACATAGTGTTGTTAGGGAACTTCTCTTTACTAGCCTATATAGCCAATAAAACAGTAAACATATGTTGCTCAACTGTGTGCTCCACCCTGGAAAGTTAATCCTGAGTCATTTCTCCCACTCTATTCAACATGTTTTAATATTACACTTACTTTTTCATAAAGGTTCCTGTATCAACCTACAACAATCTAACCTTTAGTTACACTTAACATTAAGCTGTCACCCATAAGTCATCACAGTTTGTTTGAGTTATTCAGAGTGCTCATCAACTTGCGTTGTATAATATTACTTCTATATGCTGAATTGAGTTTACTCTCAACCTCAATCTATTTACCCAGAGCTTGTGTAATAATGGTCCTATAAAAAAACCAAGTATAGCTATGACGATAGAGCAGCCAAATACGCAACCCAGAGCTGCTAAAATCATCAAACATTGTTGAAGCCTTTGGGTAAGGTGGAGCCGCACACAGCCTCTGGCAAGACCTAGGTGGGGATGGGTGGGGAAGGATGGATAGGCTATTCAGTCAGTGAAGGCTTTGTTTGGAAAGAAACCACCTGGGGTGTAGACACAAGAGCATATGCCTTAGCCTAGGCAGTGTGAAAGACATTTAAAGGCTGGGCCAATTATCAGTCATAAATCAGTCAATAGCATTTTGGAAGAGCGCCCTAGGTACGGTAGTGAGGTTTGAGCTCTGTATGAATTCCAGATTGACCACTATAAATATTCCATTGTCCAATGTAAAGATGTGTCAGATACAAAAAGTACTAACCTACAAACTTGCAACAGATTCAACCCTATAGCAGATTAATGTAGACAATCATATGCAGATATGATCATTTCACACATAGGTCGGCTCTATCAGCAATGGATGATAAAAAAAAATTACATGATTGACCTCATAAAAAAAGGCAATTCTTCCACAAATGTTGATCAACTGACGGTACAATATTTCATGTGTTACATTCATGGCAGGAAAACCACTAAACCCAAGCAGGATTTGGCTTGACAGAACTGCCAAAATGAAGCAAACACCAACATAAAGTGTCTTAATTGGGCTTTAGAACATAAAAACTTCAATGCGCCTCAGCATAAATTCTACAGGTGTCTGGAACTCTATAGGAGGGATGCAACACCATTCTTCCATGACAAATTCCATAATTTGTTGTTTTGTTGATGGCGGTGGAAAGCACTGTCTCAGGCTCCGCTCCAGAATATCCCATAGGTGTTCAATTGGGTTGAGATCTGGTGACTGAAACACACACACAAACACACACACACACACACACACACACACACACACACACACACACACACACACACACACACACACACACACACACACACACACACACACACACACACACACACACACACACACACACACACACACGACCATGCTAAACATGATGGAATGTTAATTGCTTAATTAACTCAGGAACCACATCTGTGTGGAAGCACCTGCATTTCAATTTGTATCCCTCATTTACTCAAGTGATTCCTTTATTTTGGCAGTTACATGTACATCGGTGGTAAAATAAGTTAGTATCAATGTAAAATGAAATATAGAAAGGCATGCAGGTATAGCAAACTTGTTTAATGGGTTTTTAGTCAAATGTGTACTTTCTGGTCATTTAGTGTGATATTTTACATGTTGTAAAAAAAAATGGCACATCTTATGTTGAGACACGTAACATATTGACGTTTTTAAAATGTATGCTTAAAGTGAGGGTTTGAAGGTATGTCTAATCTTAACAATAACTATAAGCCTTAAAGGACAACCATCAAATGAACAGGGAACATTTGACAAAAAAGTTAAAAAAGTTACATTTTCAAACATGAATTTGGAAAACATAGATATGCTATGAAATATAAACAATGTTAATATGTTACTAAAGCTAAGTTAATTTTGCAACAGCATGGGCTGTATATGCTATATACAAACTAGTTATTCCTGTTTAGTTTAAAAACACCCCAAAAAGAATAGGTTGATACTGTTGATAGACTTAGTGGCATATGAGAAAGCTGAAGTGATTAACGTTATAATAGTTGTGAAATAATACTTACAATAGTTGTGCAAAAATGCACATTAGTGTGTTAAAATTATTTACAAATTATTTTCAATTTAATATATATATATTTTTAATCAGGATGCAGTTCCTGGATCAGCTCGGTGAGTCACACTAGCCCATGAATACTAACTATGAATACAATTAGCCCGATCGCTCCTTTGAGCAACAGCAGAGAGACAAATGTTTGCATTTGGACAATGTGTGCTCAAGATACTGAGCCAATAGAGTGGATTAATGTATTATTAATCCGCTATACATTGGCTGAATTTTTGATGGCTGTGGAGATACACCATTTTGTTCTATCAAACCTCACTACTTATTTATTATGAATGTATCTGTAATTATACATTAAAATATACATTACATAAAGAAAAAAACATGTATTGTGTTGTGGACACCAGGAGGAGTATCTGCTGCATTTGGGATAATGGGGATCCTAATACAATACCAAATATCAAAAGCTTAAACCACTGGAGTGGAGATGCTGCCTGAGATAGATACTGAATGAGGAAGGAAGACACCTCTCCCTGTAAAAAAGGAAATCACAGACTATTAAGTAACTTCTCTTGCGCAATATAGATGTGTAGGTCTATAATAAAGGACATTATGAACCCCCTGAGTTTATAATAACAATAGGGGTACACAACTAATCCCAATAATAGAATACTTAATAAAAATAGCTAAATCTGTATGTAAATGCTCATGCTTAATGTACTAAAAAACCTCATAAGACAGAACATTCAAGTCTTAAAGTCGTCATTGAGTCATGTTTAACCTGTGGCCCCACCTTTGTGTTAACCTTTAAGGTCCCTCCTCAAATACAGGTGGTTATAAAAACCAGATCCATCCTAAGCACCTCTCTCATATCACCTGTGTAGGACCTGTTCACGACCCACAGGATCACCATGGGGACAACCAAGAATACACCGATATGGAGGCTGATATGCCTGGCACTACTGATCAAATCAACACAAACAGGTTGGTAGAATATTCATTCATTTGCATAAATCAAAAACTGTTCTGATTATTACTATAATATAATTATTCTACATTTTTAAAAGTCTGACAAATCTGTAAAATCTACATATTATTTCATAAATCAGACTGATTGTTAATTACAAATAGTAAATATTCAGGACAACGCCAAATGATTACGATTATTGACACTCAGCAGGTCGATAGGTTTTAAAAGCTGTAACCACAAGTTTAGTATGATTAGGTCACTTTCAGATTTGATAACATACACTATATATTTTATGTAAAATCTCATTATGTAAAAAAAATCATGTGTTAGCTATTCAGAAATTTACTAACACACAGAAAAGGGATTACATGTATTATACATGCATTTGAAAGAATTCAACAGTAGGCATACAGTAGCAGTTTTTACTCAATCAGTAATAACGGTTTTCCTTTTTTCTCATTTACTACAATCATATGATTACATTATTCATTTACGTTTTCATCCTAGTTCTGTTCCTTATACACATTTGTTTATGAGATTGTTTCTGTCTAAATTTGAAAATGTTACACATTTGTGGTGAAAAATCTGAAAATCTGTAGAAATCATTATCATTTGTGATTGTTATCATGAGTGGTTGTAGCATAGTTTATAGTGTTATAAATACATAAAGCACTCCCCACAATGGGTGTGTTTAATACAATTTTTGATTGGGAATGAAAACAAGAACAGAATACAGACAAAAACTCAAATGTATATTGTTAAAATAATAGTTGTGGTAAGTATGTCTGATATTACTCAAATAATACTGACAGGAAAAATGTGATGCCTAAATATGTAAAATAGGAACTGAACTGTCATCGGAATTCAATGTGTTTAGTTTACAAAGCAGATGACACTTGATTAAGGAATCTTCAGGCCCGTTGCATGTGTCGGATGACCTGTCAGCCAGGGCTGAGCATTCCAAAAGCTTTGACCACACCTACGCAATTCATAGAACATCAAAGTAGTTCAGGCACAAAAGATTGACCCTCAAACATTGATTTTAAAATTGTTATCCCCTTGCAGCTGTTTGACTCAATTGTCAAGTGAAATGAAGTGCCACATTAACCATGCAGCATTTGGTAAACTAGGGTCTCGATTCAATCCCTATCGTCGTAGTTGAAATGTGAAAGTAATTTCCAATTGAGCCGACATATGCAGTGTTTACCATGAACGCAAACTCTGCGAACGCAGGAACATTCCCATTAAAATTCAATTGCACAATAGCGCTTAACTTTGGCGATACGGATTGAATTGAGCCTTAGGTTCACCGTAAATATTGAATGGGTCACATCATGCTTCAAATGTCCCTTCGTCTGGACATACTGCTGTGCAAATCAAATACACTTCTAAAAGCGCAATGCAACAATCTATATCTGCAGTTATTGAACTCCATCCGGAATGTACATATAATATTTTAAAATACTCATGAATTGCTTTTATTACAGTGAGCCCCACCACAAGTGTAACAATCATCCCGACAATGATCACAACGATACCCACACTTTCAGGTAAATGACTGACAGAATGCACACTGAATAAATCCATCAATACGCTACGAAGGAACTGACGTTTGTATTCCTTGTCCCTCAGGATTGAATGCCTCACACAATGACCAGGTCTGCAGCACATGGGGTAACTACCACTTCAAGACCTTCGACGGGGACTTTTTCCAGCTCCCCTCCACCTGCAACCATGTTGTGACCTCACTGTGTAAGAGCAGCTATGAGGCTTTCAACATCCAGATGAGGCGGCAGGTGGTGGACAACCAGCCCACCATTAGCAAGATCACCATGAAGCTGGATGGTGTAGTGGTGGAGCTATCCAAGGGTGTTGTTGTGGTCAATGGGCAGACGTGAGTTTCCCTGTCATTTGACTGATACGCCATTCGGCAAGCACCTCTCTTGAGGATTTTATGTGCTACATTCCGGAATTTAATAATAATTATAATCATAATGTATTGGATGACCTTTAAACATCTTCTTCCTCCTGAAGGGTGACCCTGCCGTTCAGCTTGTCTGGAGTCAGCATCGTGAAGACTACATCCAATGTGAAGGTCGTAGCCAAACTGGGGCTGGTTGCTGTTTGGAACAAGGATGACTCCCTAATGGTAAAATACCTGCTTTTCTAATTTTCCTCTTCAATGGTGGATTAGTTAATAATATTACATTTTTCTTTAGATTAAAAGCATATCAACTTTGCCTTCAATGGCAATGATCAACAGTTGATCGTGAGTGAGAGACACCTGTTTTTTGCTGCTCCTTGTCTCATGTTGGTTGAAGCACTGTCTACTCCCCTCCTAAAATATTAATATTGAAAGGCAGAATTAGCTGAAGAACGAGGATGAATTAAACAGGATATGTGAAGATGTATAGGCTATACACACACAGGCTAATGTTCCAATGTTTATTTGATGAAGTGTTTGCAAATATTTGTAGATTTGAATTACATTTTCTGTCACTCCCTAATATAAGACAAACAAAAAGATAGGTTATAGACATGGAGGATAGCCAAGACTGAACACGTGAATGGTGCTGAACAGGATGAGATTTTGTGGACAAAACACATTGTATCTGGTCATTCTACAGATTGAAATGAACGAGAAGTACAGAAACCAGACCTGCGGACTGTGTGGTGACTTCAATGAAGTCCAAACATATAACGAGTTCATCATCAATGGTAAAATAATTTCAGAAATGTCCAAAACTGAAATGTAACTACATTACATACTGTAGGTGGAAAAGCTAATTGTCAATGTTTGTGTTGTTGCAGGTGGGAAACTCTCTAGCTCTGACTATGGAAACCTCTGGAAACTGGATGGCCCTCTGGAAGTCTGTGAGGAGCCTACGCTAACTTCTGTGGAGAGTTGTGGAGATGAGGTATCAAATTCAAACCATAGAAGAAGAATACAAAATAATGTTAATAGAAGTTAGAAATGGCAATTATTCCATGTGATCCAACAAATGTTTTCTATATGGTAACCTTTTGTGGTTTGTCTCTGTAGGAATTTTGTCAGCAGCTGTTCTCCAGTGCAGCTTTCAGTAGCTGTGCTAATTATTTGGACGTGGACTCCTTCAGCAAGACCTGCCTTGCAGACCTGTGCCACTGTGATAACAGCACCAACTCCTTCTGCCTGTGCAACACCATCTCAGAGTACTCCCGTCAGTGTGTTCATGCAGGGGGGAAGCCCCAGCAATGGAGGACTGAACAGTTCTGTTGTAAGCATGCAGATACTCTTCAATATGCCCACCAAACACTTAATGATCATGTTCACAATCTATTTTAAGGAAACAGTTAATCACAATGTTTATTTTCTCAGATAAGACATGTCCCTTCAACATGGAGTACCAGGAATGTGGAAGCCCCTGTGTTGACACCTGCTCCAACCCAGAAGCCAGCCAGTTGTGTGGAGACCACTGTACAGACGGCTGCTTCTGTCCTCTAGGTACCACACAGGTTCAAATCTGTTGTACAAGTTAACCTTAAGCACATCCTGAAAACACCACACCTTTACCCATTATGCCTTTTATGTCAATGTGTGCAAAAGTCTTTGATAATGAAATAAGTAAATATTGGATGTTTCACTCAGTTACTTTCTCGAGTCAATGAAGTTCTCTGTGTAAAGAACACATTAGAATAACTTAAATCTACTTAATTCTGCCTGATCTCTCACCAAATAGGTACTGTTTTTGATGATGTCAGCAACAGTGGCTGCATTCCAATGAGTGAATGCCTCTGTGTCCACATTGGACAAGTATACAAATCTGGAGAGTCTTACACCAGCAACTGTAAAGAATGGTAGGCCAAGTACATCATCTGATTTAAACATCACATATCCCATGCCTCATTTTCATGAATCATGCCAAAATCTACATTGTGACTATAGAAACTATATCATAAATATTTATAAATACTGTATGAATGCAGTTGTGAGATGAGCCTGTAAATGTTCCCTTTAGCACCTGTGCTGGTGGTCAGTGGGCCTGTACAGACAAGGACTGTCCTGGGACCTGCTCTGTGGAGGGAGGATCCCACATCAACACCTATGATGGGAAAGCCTACACCTTCCATGGGGACTGCTCGTACATTCTGACCAAGGTCAGTGCATGTGGTGCAGTTTAGCAAAGCAATAGAAGCAAGTAGAAACTCTTGATACGTTTTCAGTGCAAACTAAGGTGAAAAGGTAAGGTAAAATAGCTTTTCCTCAAGCCATATGTTGACGTAGAAATGGGTCCAAACGAGTCACTCTCGTTTCATGTTTTTTCCTTCAAACTCATGCTGGTTTTCTTTCAGCAATGCAATGGAACTGAATTCACCGTGCTGGGAGACATTGTGAAGTGTGGGTTGACTGACACTCAGACCTGTATGAGGGCTGTTACCCTAGCCCTCTCCAGCAGATCCACTGTAAGGCAACTCTCCAAATATGTTTCAGAGAAAATAACACAATGAACTCATTTCCAAACAAAACCACTTCTTGAAGATAATTATACTGGCTTGCAAATAAATGTCCCTAAACCTTTTTGACTACACACACAATAACCTTCTTTAAAACTGCCCTGATTTGGCAATTATTGCTGGGCTGTTTGCAATCTTTTAAAATGCTCATGCATGGTAATGTTTGTGTCTAGAGGGGATTGTTCAATAAACATATATGAACCAATTAGAATTTTATAGAATCCATTATCTTATCTAATTCACAGGTCATCCGAGTCCAGTCATGTGGAAGTGTTTTTGTAAATCAGATTCTTTCTCAGCTCCCGCTCTATACAGGTGAGATAATCCATTGTAATGCCAAATTAAATTGTAGTGTGGATCAGTGCATGAACTCCATGTCATTTATATTCACAAGATGAAGCCTTAATGGTGTCCCTCTATTTATTTAATGTATTGCAGCTGAAGTGACCGTCTTCAAGCCCTCCTCATTCTACATTGTTATCCAGACAACTCTTGGAGTTCAACTTCAGATCCAGCTTTCACCAGTTATGCAGATCTACATAACTGCCATCTCATCCTACAAAGGAACAACCTGTGGTATGCTTCAGATTCATCCACCAGTTTCATACCTTTTTCTTCAGTATCTCTATTCATAAAAATCTAATAACATCATATGGCTTCAATTATTTTCCACAGGCCTTTGCGGAAACTACAATGACGTTCAGGCAGATGAGTTCAGAGTCATCAGTGGATTGGTGGAGGGCACAGCTGTAGCTTTTGCCAACACATGGAAGACCATGTCTAGCTGCCCTGATGTCAAGACTAGCTTTGAAAACCCCTGCAGTTTGAGCATCGAAAATGGTACGTATTTAATAAGCCTACAGATGAATCACTTGTTGAATGATTATAACAAAGTTATATAAGATAGTATATGCGTATGTGGAAATGATGATTGTCTTTTTCACAGAGAAATATGCCCAGCACTGGTGTTCCATGTTATCAGATCCTAAAGGAGTGTTCTCCCCTTGCCATTCTGAAATAAGACCTGACACCTACAAAACCGTAAGTTAGTTAAAAAGGATACGATCGCAAAGTAAAACCATTAAACCCTTATGTGATGAGGTTATAGTCTTGACACACTTTGACTCTTTTTCCAACAGAACTGTATGTATGACAGCTGTAACTGTGAGAAGAGTGAGGACTGCATGTGTGCTGCCGTCTCCTCTTATGTCCATGCTTGTGCTGCCAAGGGTATCCAGCTCAGCGGCTGGAGAGACACTATCTGCAGTGAGTAGGCCGCACGGAGCCATGGAGACCTCTCGCAATGTGTCATTATAATGAGTGCTGAAAATTGATTAGAATAGAATGATTTTACTGAAACAACAACAGTAGTTACTAAGTACAAATAACCTGAAGAAATAACTGCACAAATACAAAGATATAAGGAAACCAATATCTTGCTAATACTACTCATGTCTAATGACTTTTCTCAGATAAATTCGCCACCTGTCCCAGTCAAACAGTTTATACCTACAACATGACCAGTTGTGGACGCACCTGCCGCTCCCTGAGCATGACAGACCAATCTTGCCAGGTGGAGTTTGTTCCGGTGGACGGCTGTGGCTGTGCAGAGGGCACCTACATGGACGAGGCTGGCCAGTGTGTTGCCCCCACCAACTGTCCCTGCTATGACAAGGGCTCGGTGGTCCCTGCAGGAGAGACTATCAGCAGAGACGGTGCCACCTGGTAAGCACCTCGCTCATACGTATAAAGTTAGGAGACCAAAATAAATACAAATGAAACTTCATGGATATATTCAAAACTGTGTATTAAATTATGTCATAATGATATTTGCTGTTCATTTGATTATCTTACTAACTATAACTATTAATACTGTAACTATTTTATAGTACTTGCAGACAAGGGACACTGAGTTGCACTGGGGGAGCAAGACTATTTAGTAAGTTTTATGATCTTTTATTACAATTTATTAATTTAATTTATTAATGTATTAATAAAATATATGGCTCAATATGATTTAACCCTTTACATGCATCCTTCACAAAACAGGTACATTTGAAATGAACCAAGAGGATTCAAGCAATTCATGTAAGACAATGTGATTAATTATGATGATGAATGTGGATATTTCTGGATATATGATAATTATATTCTGCTTGTTTGAGAATTGAAAATAGTTTTTTTTACTTGTATTCTCATATATCCCCAGTATGCACACTGCCAATGGTTTTCTTCAACTGCTCAACTGCACCTCCAGGAGCTTCAGGTTCTGAGTGTCAGAAGAGCTGCAAAACTCTGGATATGACCTGTGTGAGTCCCTCATTCACTCTAAATGGGATTGTCACGTACTGTCACTATTATACTGAGTTTTGTGTTGACTGAACAAAAACTTTTGAGAATCTCAATTATGTCAAATACCCACCCCCCTCCTCCCCCGGTATACAAAAACATAGTCCATATCTCTTTAATTTGCCATGACTTATGTATGCATTTTGTTAAATCCCTTTAGATCAGCACAGAGTGCACATCAGGTTGTATGTGCCCCACCGGACTGGTGTCTGATGGGAACGGAGACTGCATCAAGGAGGAACTTTGTCCTTGTTCTCACAATGGAGCTACTTACCAAGCTGGAGAGACTCTTAAGGTTGACTGCAATACATGGTATGCCTGTTTTGTGTCTTACACCTCAGGGGGGAGAAAACATAAAGAACACAGACTTACAAATAACGAAAAAAATGTCAGGCAATTTTTGTGACATTATGTGTGTGTTGTTCACAGTACTTGCAAGGACAGACAATGGCAGTGTACCACACATCTTTGTGATGGAGTTTGTGCAATCTACGGAGAGGGTCACTATATCACCTTTGATGAGAAAAGGTTCAACTTTAATGGAAACTGTGAATACACTCTCATTCAGGTTTGTGTCTCTTTATTTGGTAGAATTGTATCAGCATTGAAAAGTGTGAATTTTAAACATATTAAGAATATTTTCCTTTCGCACAGGACTACTGTAGCAATACTAATGGCAGTGGCAGCTTCAGAGTTCTCACTGAGAACGTTCCTTGTGGAACTAAAGGCACCACCTGCTCCAAGACCATCAAGCTCTTCCTGGGGGTAATGAGCAACTTGACTTCACACAATACTGTACATTCCATCCCTCGTGTAAAGAACAATCAACAAATCATCAACCAAACATCAACTTGAGATCCGATTTCAGACCAAGTTATGTATGAAAACATATTTTCCTTCTTCAGACCAGTGAGCTCATATTGGCAGATGGGACCGCTCAAGTTGTCAGGAGTACTCCAGAAGAGCAGTTTCCTAAACAGATCAGCCTTCTGGGGAATTATCTGGTTATTGAAGTCAAAAGTGGTCTAATCCTCATGTGGGACAAGAAGACCAGTCTCTTTATCAAGCTGAGCCCACAATACCAGGTACATTAAGATACTCTGATGAAGAAATTAATTCAGGATTCAGTCAAAACTGATATTACCGAGACTTTTGTATAACCCTGCCAAGTCAATCATTTTAATTCATGATCTCTTTTCTTCAGGGGCAAGTGTGTGGTCTGTGTGGAAACTATGATGGCAACGCAAACAATGACTTCACCACTAGAGCCCAGGCGACAGTTGTTGATCCGGTGGAATTTGGAAACAGCTGGAAAGTTTCATCAAGCTGCCCAAGTGTATCCGCTGTAGTGCACCCATGTACCTCCAACCCGTACAGAGCGTCTTGGGCCCAGAAACAATGCAGCATCATTAAGAGCGATGTCTTCACAGCCTGCCAGAACCAGGTATGGATATGTTCAACTAGGATATACTACTAGTAAGATATGTGGATTTGTCTTTTGAGGACAAAGAAATGTACTTCACCGTGCAACTTCTGTATATCTTACAACACATTGCTGTGCTTTTAAGGTGGACCCCTCTCCTTACTACGATGCTTGTGTGAGAGACTCATGTGCTTGTGACAGTGGTGGAGACTGTGAGTGCTTCTGTACAGCAGTGGCAGCTTATGCAAAGGCCTGCAATGAAGCTGGAGCCTGCATAGCCTGGAGAACCCCTCGAATTTGCCGTAAGTTTCTTCACAATCAACAGTGAAGTCTGAGCTGAGTAAAATCAAGGTTGAATTGAAAAATGTTTAATTCTGGTCTGGAACGTGATTTTCAACTACATTAAGGCGCTTGTCAATTCAATTCTGGACCAGGTTGACACATTATCATATAGGACAGTTTATCATGGAAAGGGATCATTATTCTAGTTCAAATAATGAAAACGCTTTTGACCACCATATTTTGTCCACCACATACAGCACTGTTCTGTGATTACTACAACCCCACTGGAGAATGTGAGTGGCACTACAAGGCATGTGGAGCTCAGTGTATGAAGACCTGCAGAAACCCTTCCGGAGACTGTTCTAGTTTAATTCCAGCATTGGAAGGTAGGGATATGACCGTTTAACTCATATTTTGTCTCATTTTGTATATTATTTCTGAATAACAATTGCAATTGGAACTGACTCCGACAATGGTTATAAATATACATGCTGTGTGTCTGAGCAGCCTCAGGCTACATTTACACTGACTACTGTTATCCTTAACAAGACTTGACCTTTTGTAACCTCTTGGCTATTATGCTTATTACAGGCTGCTATCCTAACTGTCCTGCGGCACAACCTTACTTCAATGAGGAGACAATGAAGTGTGTGGTGAGGGAACAATGTGGCTGCTTTGACTATGAAGGAAACCAGTACACCAATGGACAGAATCTTCCGGCACCAAATTGTGAAAGATGGTATGTTAAAATCATTCAATTCACAGTACCTGTGCTATTTCAGAGCATTTTCTGAATGTTCTAACTGTGAAAGTATCAGGTATTCTGTGTTATATTAATTCTGGGGAAGAGGTTAGGGGTTTGGCAAAGATTGGAAGGGTCATGCTAGTTTTTCCATAGTGATGCCAATAATGGTTGTATGACAATCTGAAAACGTGCCCTGCTCCCCATGGATTTCACAACTTACTTTATTACCAAGTCCTGACTAGTCGTACCTCTTTACTAGTATTTTGAACAAAACATTTATATCTATTTAATTTGAACCTGTGAATAATTTCAATGTTTAACTAATTGTTCTTCTTTTTAAGCACCTGCACAATGACTGGAGTGAGCTGCAGTTATGATGTAAATGGTAAGGATGACATCATCAAATTAAAGTAACATATTTAGCAATGACCAAAGCAACATTGATTGAATCTAATTGTAAAATACTTTCCCCCCTGTAGTTTGTACATGCTTGCATAATGGTAAACAACACCCATATGGAGCAACCCTCTACAATACAACAGATGGGATTGGTAACTGCATTGTTGCTGTTTGCGCCGCGAACGGAACCATTACCAGGAACATTTCCCCTTGTCAAGTGACCACAACTCCAGTACCAACTACAACTTCCCCTATGACCACAACAACTGTCCATGCAACTACAACACAGGCCTCTACGACAACACTAAAGCCCACAACTGTCTTCCACTTTTCAACACCTGGTAAGCAGAGAAACTCTTCAATGAATGATTAAAGTCCAGCCACATGTTTTCTAAATACCATAGTTATAAATGGCAATCTTGATGGCAATTAATATCAATTGGTATGTAAGGTGTTAGTAAATGTATTCCCGAAGTCCAAAAAGTTGGCCCCGGACCCGAATGGACCCGAGGACAATCAAACTCGGACACGAACGGATACAAGAACAATTATACACAAACCCAACGACAACCAGACCTGGGTCTCGGTCAAACCCGATTAGACCCGAGTGTCAGACAAATTACGTTTATCAGCCAAGTTTCTACACTGTTTAACAATAAGGACTATATGTTGCCTTCTATAAGTATGAAAATGTACCTTATTAGCGTAAATTAAATATGCTATAGGCTATGCAGAGCTTTGATTGGGTCCACTCAGGTTTATCAGCTGTACTTACAAAGACCCGAGAGCTAATGACAATAAAACAGGAATCGACCCAAACCAGGGTAAACGAGACCCCAGCAGCTAGGGTCACGGGTGGGGTCTTGAGTATTTGGGTTTGGATGGACCCGTGAAGACCTTAAGGTGGTAATGATTAGTTAAGTTTAATTCAAATGTTAAACTTAAGAATTGTAAATGTAAGCTATTTGGTAAATTAAAATGTAATTTTTCAGGCCAAGTAAACTAAAGATGTATCTTTTTTAAAAACAGAACCAACATCTACTTCAACTTGGTCTTCCACAACAATGGAGTTGACACCTAAAATCACCACAAGTTCATCATTAAATCCTTCAACTACATCATCAGGATCAAGTACAGTCACAATTCCCAACCCGACAACTGTAACTACAACAACTATGGTACCCTCAACAAGTGGAGAAGTAGCTACATCGACCACAGCTGAGACTTCAACAAAGGAAGAAACCACAAATGAGACGATCACATCTACAAAGCCACCTAAAGTAGTCACCACTGGTATCGCAACAACGACATCACATGTCACCACCAAACCTTCAGTGACTTCGATTGCGTCAATTACAAAAACACTACCTTACTTTACAGGTACATTGTGGCCTTTAACATCAACAACAAAGCCCTCAACAACAACAGAATCAGTCATGACAGGTGGAATATTGACAACAGAGCCTCACTCCCAAATTACCAAAACAACTACATCTGGGATATTCACACACACCACAGCATCATCATCTACAACTGAAAATGTTGAAGCCTCTACCTCAACATCACAGCCCTCAACTTCAATCACAACTACAAAGGTACACACACCAACTGCAGAGGAAACTACATATACAACCACTGAAAATTCCACACAGCCACCTAAGATTGTCACCGCTGGCCCAACAACCACTTCCACCACTGTAATTGTTGAAACCTCTACCTCAACATCACAGCCCACAACAACAGGTGAAGAAACAACAGAGCCAGTTGGCATTACTTCCAATCCCACAACTTCAACCACAACAACTGCAGAAGTAATTACACCAACCACAGGTGGAACTACAAAAGGTGACGAAACCACAACTGAGACTATTACATCTACATCCACAACGCCACCTAAAGAAGTCACCACCGGCCCAACAACCACTTCCACCACTGTAATTGTTGAAACCTCTACCTCAACAACTCAGCCCATAACAACAGGTGAAGAAACAACAGGTCCAGTAGTGATCACATCCAATCCCACTACTTTAACAACAACTACAATTGTTCCCACAACAACTACAACTACCACAGGTGGAACTACAACAGTTGAAGAATCCACAATTGAGACAAGTCCATCTACATCCACAAAGCCACCTAAAGAAGTCACCACCGGCCCAACAACCACTTCCACCACTGTAATTGTTGAAACCTCTACCTCAACATCACAACCCAAAACAACAGGTGAAGAAACAACAGGGCAAGTTAACATAACTTCCAGTCCCTCCACTTTGACAACAACTACACTTGCAGCCACAACAACTACACCTACCACAGGTGGAACTACAACAGTTGAAGAAACCACAATTGAGACAAGTCCATCTACATCCACAAAGCCACCCAAAGAAGTCACCACCGGCCCAACAACCACTTCCACCACTGTAATTGTTGAAGCCTCTACCTCAACATCTCAGCCCATAACAACAGGTGAAGAAACAACAGGTCCAGGAGTGATCACATCCAATCCCACTACTTTAACAACAACTACAATTGTACCCACAACAACTACACCTATAACAGGTGGAACTATAACAGTTGAAGAAACCACAATTGAGACAAGTCCATCTACATCCACAAAGCCACCCAAAGAAGTCACCACCGGCCCAACAACCACTTCCACCACTGTAATTGTTGAAACCTCTACCTCAACATCACAACCCAAAACAACAGGTGAAGAAACAACAGGGCCAGTTGTCATAACTTCCAATCCCTCAACTTCAACAACAACTACAATTACACCTACAACAACTACACCTACCACAGGTGGAACAACAACAGCTGAAGAAACTACATCTGAAACAAGTCCATCTACATCCACAAAGCCACCTAAAGAAGTCACCACCGGCCCAACAACCACTTCCACCACTGTAATTGTTGAAACCTCTACCTCAACATCACAACCCAAAACAACAGGTGAAGAAACAACAGGTCCAGTTGTCATAACTTCCAGTCCCTCTACTTTAACAACAACAACAATTGTACCCACAACAACTACACCTACCACAGCTGGAACTACAACAGTTGAAGAAACCACACTTGAGACAAGTCCATCTACATCCACAAAGCCACCCAAAGAAGTCACCACCGGCCCAACAACCACTTCCACAACTGTAATTGTTGAAACCTCTACCTCAACATCTCAGCCCATAACAACAGGTGAAGAAACAACAGGTCCAGTAGTGATCACATCCAATCCCACTACTTTAACAACAACTACAATTGTACCCACAACAACTACACCTATAACAGGTGGAACTACAACAGTTGAAGAAACCACAATTGAGACAAGTCCATCTACATCCACAAAGCCACCTAAAGAAGTCACCACCGGCCCAACAACCACTTCCACAACTGTAATTGTTGAAACCTCTACCTCAACATCTCAGCCCATAACAACAGGTGAAGAAACAACAGGTCCAGTAGTGATCACATCCAATCCCACTACTTTAACAACAATTGTACCCACAACAACTACACCTACCACAGGTGGAACTTCAACAGTTGAAGAAACCACAATTGAGACAAGTCCATCTACATACACAAAGCCACCCAAAGAAGTCACCACCGGCCCGAAAACCACTTCCACAACTGTAATTGTTGAAACCTCTACCTCAACATCTCAGCCCATAACAACAGGTGAAGAAACAACAGGTCCAGTAGTGATCACATCCAATCCCACTACTTTAACAACAACTACAATTGTACCCACAACAACTACACCTATAACAGGTGGAACTACAACAGTTGAAGAAACCACAATTGAGACAAGTCCATCTACATCCACAAAGCCACCCAAAGAAGTCACCACCGGCCCAACAACCACTTCCACCACTGTAATTGTTGAAACCTCTACCTCAACATCACAACCCAAAACAACAGGTGAAGAAACAACAGGGCCAGCTGTCATATCTTCCAGTCCCTCTACTTTAACAACAACAACAATTGTACCCACAACAACTATACCTACCACAGGTGGAACTACAACAGTTGAAGAAACCACAATTGAGACAAGTCCATCTACATCCACAAAGCCACCTAAAGAAGTCACCACCGGCCCAACAACCACTTCCACCACTGTAATTGTTGAAACCTCTACCTCAACATCACAACCCAAAACAACAGGTGAAGAAACAACAGGGCCAGTTGTCATAACATCCAATCCCACTACTTTAACAACAACTACAATTAAACCCACAACAACTACACCTACCACAGGTGGACCTACAATTGAAGAAACCACAACTGAGAGTATTCCATCTACATCCACAAAGCCACCTAAAGAAGTCACCACTGGCCCAACAACCACTTCCACCACTGTAATTGTTGAAACCTCTACCTCAACATCACAACCCAAAACAACAGGTGAAGAAACAACAGGGCCAGCTGTCATATCTTCCAGTCCCTCTACTTTAACAACAACAACAATTGTACCCACAACAACTACACCTACCACAGTTGGAACTACAACAGTTGAAGAAACCACAATTGAGACACGTCCATCTACATCCACAAAGCCACCTAAAGAAGTCACCACTGGCCCAACAACCACTTCCACCACTGTAATTGTTGAAACCTCTACCTCAACATCACAACCCAAAACAACAGGTGAAGAAACAACAGGGCCAGTTGTCATAACATCCAATCCCACTACTTTAACAACAACTACAATTAAACCCACAACAACTACACCTACCACAGGTGGACCTACAATTGAAGAAACCACAACTGAGAGTATTCCATCTACATCCACAAAGCCACCTAAAGAAGTCACCACCGGCCCAACAACCACTTCCACCACTGTAATTGTTGAAACCTCTACCTCAACATCACAACCCAAAACAACAGGTGAAGAAACAACAGGTCCAGTTGTCATAACTTCCAGTCCCTCTACTTTAACAACAACAACAATTGTACCCACAACAACTACACCTACCACAGCTGGAACTACAACAGTTGAAGAAACCACACTTGAGACAAGTCCATCTACATCCACAAAGCCACCCAAAGAAGTCACCACCGGCCCAACAACCACTTCCACAACTGTAATTGTTGAAACCTCTACCTCAACATCTCAGCCCATAACAACAGGTGAAGAAACAACAGGTCCAGTAGTGATCACATCCAATCCCACTACTTTAACAACAATTGTACCCACAACAACTACACCTACCACAGGTGGAACTACAACAGTTGAAGAAACCACAATTGAGACAAGTCCATCTACATCCACAAAGCTACCCAAAGAAGTCACCACCGGCCCAACAACCACTTCCACAACTGTAATTGTTGAAACCTCTACCTCAACATCTCAGCCCATAACAACAGGTGAAGAAACAACAGGTCCAGTAGTGATCACATCCAATCCCACTACTTTAACAACAACTACAATTGTACCCACAACAACTACACCTATAACAGGTGGAACTACAACAGTTGAAGAAACCACAATTGAGACAAGTCCATCTACATCCACAAAGCCACCTAAAGAAGTCACCACTGGCCCAACAACCACTTCCACCACTGTAATTGTTGAAACCTCTACCTCAACATCACAACCCAAAACAACAGGTGAAGAAACAACAGGGCCAGCTGTCATATCTTCCAGTCCCTCTACTTTAACAACAACAACAATTGTACCCACAACAACTACACCTACCACAGGTGGAACTACAACAGTTGAAGAAACCACAATTGAGACAAGTCCATCTACATCCACAAAGCCACCCAAGGAAGTCACCACCGGCCCAACAACCACTTCCACAACTGTAATTGTTGAAACCTCTACCTCAACATCACAACCCAAAACAACAGGTGAAGAAACAACAGGGCCAGTTGTCATAACTTCCAATCCCACTACTTTAACAACAACTACAATTGTACCCACAACAACTACACCTATAACAGGTGGAACTACAACAGTTGAAGAAACCACAATTGAGACAAGTCCATCTACATCCACAAAGCCACCCAAAGAAGTCACCACCGGCCCAACAACCACTTCCACAACTGTAATTGTTGAAACCTCTACCTCAACATCTCAGCCCATAACAACAGGTGAAGAAACAACAGGTCCAGTAGTGATCACATCCAATCCCACTACTTTAACAACAACTACAATTGTACCCACAACAACTACACCTATAACAGGTGGAACTACAACAGTTGAAGAAACCACAATTGAGACAAGTCCATCTACATCCACAAAGCCACCTAAAGAAGTCACCACCGGCCCAACAACCACTTCCACCACTGTAATTGTTGAAACCTCTACCTCAACATCTCAGCCCATAACAACAGGTGAAGAAACAACAGGGCCAGTTGTCATAACATCCAGTCCCACTACTTTAACATCAACTACAATTGTACCCACAACAACTACACCTACCACAGGTGGACCTACAATTGAGGAAACCACAACTGAGAGTATTCCATCTACATCCACAAAGCCACCTAAAGAAGTCACCACAGGCCAAACAACCACTTCCACCACTGTAATTGTTGAAACCTCTACCTCAACATCACAACCCAAAACAACAGGTGAAGAAACAACAGGGCCAGTTGTCATAACATCCAATCCCACTACTTTAACAACAACTACAATTAAACCCACAACAACTACACCTACCACAGGTGGACCTACAATTGAAGAAACCACAACTGAGAGTATTCCATCTACATCCACAAAGCCACCTAAAGAAGTCACCACCGGCCCAACAACCACTTCCACCACTGTAATTGTTGAAACCTCTACCTCAACATCACAACCCAAAACAACAGGTGAAGAAACAACAGGGCCAGTTGTCATAACATCCAATCCCACTACTTTAACAACAACTACAATTAAACCCACAACAACTACACCTACCACAGGTGGACCTACAATTGAAGAAACCACAACTGAGAGTATTCCATCTACATCCACAAAGTCACCTAAAGAAGTCACCACCGGCCCAACAACCACTTCCACCACTGTAATTGTTGAAACCTCTACCTCAACATCTCAGCCCATAACAACAGGTGAAGAAACAACAGGTCCAGTAGTGATCACATCCAATCCCACTACTTTAACAACAACTACAATTGTACCCACAACAACTACACCTATAACAGGTGGAACTACAACAGTTGAAGAAACCACAATTGAGACAAGTCCATCTACATCCACAAAGCCACCTAAAGAAGTCACCACTGGCCCAACAACCACTTCCACCACTGTAATTGATGAAACCTCTACCTCAACATCACAACCCAAAACAACAGGTGAAGAAACAACAGGGCCAGCTGTCATATCTTCCAGTCCCTCTATTTTAACAACAACAACAATTGTACCCACAACAACTACACCTACCACAGGTGGAACTACAACAGTTGAAGAAACCACAATTGAGACAAGTCCATCTACATCCACAAAGCCACCCAAGGAAGTCACCACCGGCCCAACAACCACTTCCACAACTGTAATTGTTGAAACCTCTACCTCAACATCACAACCCAAAACAACAGGTGAAGAAACAACAGGGCCAGTTGTCATAACTTCCAATCCCACTACTTTAACAACAACTACAATTGTACCCACAACAACTACACCTATAACAGGTGGAACTACAACAGTTGAAGAAACCACAATTGAGACAAGTCCATCTACATCCACAAAGCCACCCAAAGAAGTCACCACCGGCCCAACAACCACTTCCACAACTGTAATTGTTGAAACCTCTACCTCAACATCTCAGCCCATAACAACAGGTGAAGAAACAACAGGTCCAGTAGTGATCACATCCAATCCCACTACTTTAACAACTACAATTGTACCCACAACAACTACACCTATAACAGGTGGAACTACAACAGTTGAAGAAACCACAATTGAGACAAGTCCATCTACATCCACAAAGCCACCTAAAGAAGTCACCACCGGCCCAACAACCACTTCCACCACTGTAATTGTTGAAACCTCTACCTCAACATCTCAGCCCATAACAACAGGTGAAGAAACAACAGGGCCAGTTGTCATAACATCCAGTCCCACTACTTTAACATCAACTACAATTGTACCCACAACAACTACACCTACCACAGGTGGACCTACAATTGAGGAAACCACAACTGAGAGTATTCCATCTACATCCACAAAGCCACCTAAAGAAGTCACCACAGGCCAAACAACCACTTCCACCACTGTAATTGTTGAAACCTCTACCTCAACATCACAACCCAAAACAACAGGTGAAGAAACAACAGGGCCAGTTGTCATAACATCCAATCCCACTACTTTAACAACAACTACAATTAAACCCACAACAACTACACCTACCACAGGTGGACCTACAATTGAAGAAACCACAACTGAGAGTATTCCATCTACATCCACAAAGCCACCTAAAGAAGTCACCACCGGCCCAACAACCACTTCCACCACTGTAATTGTTGAAACCTCTACCTCAACATCACAACCCAAAACAACAGGTGAAGAAACAACAGGGCCAGTTGTCATAACATCCAATCCCACTACTTTAACAACAACTACAATTAAACCCACAACAACTACACCTACCACAGGTGGACCTACAATTGAAGAAACCACAACTGAGAGTATTCCATCTACATCCACAAAGCCACCTAAAGAAGTCACCACCGGCCCAACAACCACTTCCACCACTGTAATTGTTGAAACCTCTACCTCAACATCTCAGCCCATAACAACAGGTGAAGAAACAACAGGTCCAGTAGTGATCACATCCAATCCCACTACTTTAACAACAACAACAATTGTACCCACAACAACTACACCTATAACAGGTGGTACTACAACAGTTGAAGAAACCACAATTGAGACAAGTCCATCTACATCCACAAAGCCACCTAAAGAAGTCACCACTGGCCCAACAACCACTTCCACCACTGTAATTGTTGAAACCTCTACCTCAACATCACAACCCAAAACAACAGGTGAAGAAACAACAGGGCCAGCTGTCATATCTTCCAGTCCCTCTACTTTAACAACAACAACAATTGTACCCACAACAACTACACCTACCACAGGTGGAACTACAACAGTTGAAGAAACCACAATTGAGACAAGTCCATCTACATCCACAAAGCCACCCAAGGAAGTCACCACCGGCCCAACAACCACTTCCACAACTGTAATTGTTGAAACCTCTACCTCAACATCACAACCCAAAACAACAGGTGAAGAAACAACAGGGCCAGTTGTCATAACTTCCAATCCCACTACTTTAACAACAACTACAATTGTACCCACAACAACTACACCTATAACAGGTGGAACTACAACAGTTGAAGAAACCACAATTGAGACAAGTCCATCTACATCCACAAAGCCACCCAAAGAAGTCACCACCGGCCCAACAACCACTTCCACAACTGTAATTGTTGAAACCTCTACCTCAACATCTCAGCCCATAACAACAGGTGAAGAAACAACAGGTCCAGTAGTGATCACATCCAATCCCACTACTTTAACAACAACTACAATTGTACCCACAACAACTACACCTATAACAGGTGGAACTACAACAGTTGAAGAAACCACAATTGAGACAAGTCCATCTACATCCACAAAGCCACCTAAAGAAGTCACCACCGGCCCAACAACCACTTCCACCACTGTAATTGTTGAAACCTCTACCTCAACATCTCAGCCCATAACAACAGGTGAAGAAACAACAGGGCCAGTTGTCATAACATCCAGTCCCACTACTTTAACATCAACTACAATTGTATCCACAACAACTACACCTACCACAGGTGGACCTACAATTGAGGAAACCACAACTGAGAGTATTCCATCTACATCCACAAAGCCACCTAAAGAAGTCACCACAGGCCAAACAACCACTTCCACCACTGTAATTGTTGAAACCTCTACCTCATCATCACAACCCAAAACAACAGGTGAAGAAACAACAGGGCCAGTTGTCATAACATCCAATCCCACTACTTTAACAACAACTACAATTAAACCCACAACAACTACACCTACCACAGGTGGACCTACAATTGAAGAAACCACAACTGAGAGTATTCCATCTACATCCACAAAGCCACCTAAAGAAGTCACCACCGGCCCAACAACCACTTCCACCACTGTAATTGTTGAAACCTCTACCTCAACATCTCAGCCCATAAAAACAGGTGAAGAAACAACAGGTCCAGTAGTGATCACATCCAATCCCACTACTTTAACAACAACTACAATTGTACCCACAACAACTACACCTATAACAGGTGGAACTACAACAGTTGAAGAAACCACAATTGAGACAAGTCCATCTACATCCACAAAGCCACCTAAAGAAGTCACCACCGGCCCAACAACCACTTCCACCACTGTAATTGTTGAAACCTCTACCTCAACATCACAACCCAAAACAACAGGTGAAGAAACAACAGGGCCAGTTGTCATAACTTCCAATCCCTCTACTTCAACAACAACTACAATTACACCCACAACAACTACACCTACCACAGCTGGAACTACAACAGTTGAAGAAACCACAATTGAGACAAGTCCATCTACATCCACAAAGCCACCTAAAGAAGCCACCACCGGCCAAACAACCACTTCCACCACTGTAATTGTTGAAACCTCTACCTCAACATCTCAGCCCATAACAACAGGTGAAGAAACAACAGGGCCAGTTGTCATAACTTCCAGTCCCTCTACTTTAACAACAACTACACTTGCACCCACAAAAACTACACCTATAACAGGTGGAACTACAACAGTTGAAGAAACCACAATTGAGACAAGTCCATCTACATCCACAAAGCCACCCAAAGAAGTCACCACCGGCCCAACAACCACTTCCACCACTGTAATTGTTGAAACCTCTACCTCAACATCTCAGCCCAAAACAACAGGTGAAGAAACAACAGGGCCAGTTGTCATAACATCCAATCCCAATACTTTAACAACAACTACAATTAAACCCACAACAACTACACCTACCACAGGTGGACCTACAATTGAAGAAACCACAATTGAGACAAGTCCATCTACATCCACAAAGCCACCCAAAGAAGTCACCACCGGCCCAACAACCACTTCCACCACTGTAATTGTTGAAACCTCTACCTCAACATCTCAGCCCATAACAACAGGTGAAGAAACAACAGGGCCAGTTGTCATAACATCCAGTCCCACTACTTTAACATCAACTACAATTGTATCCACAACAACTACACCTACCACAGGTGGACCTACAATTGAGGAAACCACAACTGAGAGTATTCCATCTACATCCACAAAGCCACCTAAAGAAGTCACCACAGGCCAAACAACCACTTCCACCACTGTAATTGTTGAAACCTCTACCTCATCATCACAACCCAAAACAGCAGGTGAAGAAACAACAGGGCCAGTTGTCATAACATCCAATCCCACTACTTTAACAACAACTACAATTAAACCCACAACAACTACACCTACCACAGGTGGACCTACAATTGAAGAAACCACAACTGAGAGTATTCCATCTACATCCACAAAGCCACCTAAAGAAGTCACCACCGGCCCAACAACCACTTCCACCACTGTAATTGTTGAAACCTCTACCTCAACATCTCAGCCCATAACAACAGGTGAAGAAACAACAGGTCCAGTAGTGATCACATCCAATCCCACTACTTTAACAACAACTACAATTGTACCCACAACAACTACACCTATAACAGGTGGAACTACAACAGTTGAAGAAACCACAATTGAGACAAGTCCATCTACATCCACAAAGCCACCTAAAGAAGTCACCACCGGCCCAACAACCACTTCCACCACTGTAATTGTTGAAACCTCTACCTCAACATCACAACCCAAAACAACAGGTGAAGAAACAACAGGGCCAGTTGTCATAACTTCCAATCCCTCTACTTCAACAACAACTACAATTACACCCACAACAACTACACCTACCACAGCTGGAACTACAACAGTTGAAGAAACCACAATTGAGACAAGTCCATCTACATCCACAAAGCCACCTAAAGAAGCCACCACCGGCCAAACAACCACTTCCACCACTGTAATTGTTGAAACCTCTACCTCAACATCTCAGCCCATAACAACAGGTGAAGAAACAACAGGGCCAGTTGTCATAACTTCCAGTCCCTCTACTTTAACAACAACTACACTTGCACCCACAAAAACTACACCTATAACAGGTGGAACTACAACAGTTGAAGAAACCACAATTGAGACAAGTCCATCTACATCCACAAAGCCACCCAAAGAAGTCACCACCGGCCCAACAACCACTTCCACCACTGTAATTGTTGAAACCTCTACCTCAACATCTCAGCCCATAACAACAGGTGAAGAAACAACAGGTCCAGTAGTGATCACATCCAATCCCACTACTTTAACAACAACTACAATTGTACCCACAACAACTACACCTATAACAGGTGGAACTACAACAGTTGAAGAAACCACAATTGAGACAAGTCCATCTACATCCACAAAGCCCCCAAAAGAAGTCACCACCGGCCCAACAACCACTTCCACCACTGTAATTGTTGAAACCTCTACCTCAAAATCACAACCCAAAACAACAGGTGAAGAAACAACAGGGCCAGTTGTCATAACATCCAATCCCAATACTTTAACAACAACTACAATTAAACCCACAACAACTACACCTACCACAGGTGGACCTACAATTGAAGAAACCACAACTGAGAGTATTCCATCTACATCCACAAAGCCACCTAAAGAAGTCACCACCGGCCCAACAACCACTTCCACCACTGTAATTGTTGAAACCTCTACCTCAACATCTCAGCCCATAACAACAGGTGAAGAAACAACAGGTCCAGTAGTGATCACATCCAATCCCACTACTTTAACAACAACTACAATTGTACCCACAACAACTACACCTATAACAGGTGGAACTACAACAGTTGAAGAAACCACAATTGAGACAAGTCCATCTACATCCACAAAGCCACCTAAAGAAGTCACCACCGGCCCAACAACCACTTCCACCACTGTAATTGTTGAAACCTCTACCTCAACATCTCAGCCCATAACAACAGGTGAAGAAACAACAGGTCCAGTAGTGATCACATCCAATCCCACTACTTTAACAACAACTACAATTGTACCCACAACAACTACACCTATAACAGGTGGAACTACAACAGTTGAAGAAACCACAATTGAGACAAGTCCATCTACATCCACAAAGCCACCTAAAGAAGTCACCACCGGCCCAACACCCACTTCCAGCACTGTAATTGTTGAAACCTCTACCTCAACATCACAACCCAAAACAACAGGTGAAGAAACAACAGGGCCAGTTGTCATAACTTCCAATCCCACTACTTTAACAACAACTACAATTGTACCCACAACAACTACACCTATAACAGGTGGAACTACAACAGTTGAAGAAACCACAATTGAGACAAGTCCATCTACATCCACAAAGCCACCTAAAGAAGTCACCACCGGCCCAACAACCACTTCCACCACTGTAATTGTTGAAACCTCTACCTCAACATCTCAGCCCATAACAACAGGTGAAGAACCAACAGGGCCAGTTGTCATAACTTCCAATCCCTCTACTTTAACAACAACTACACTTGCACCCACAACAACTACACCTACCACAGGTGGAACTACAACAGTTGAAGAAACCACAATTGAGACAAGTCCATCTACATCCACAAAGCCACCCAAAGAAGTCACCACCGGCCCAACAACCACTTCCACCACTGTAATTGTTGAAACCTCTACCTCAACATCTCAGCCCATAACAACAGGTGAAGAAACAACAGGTCCAGTAGGGATCACATCCAATCCCACTACTTTAACAACAACTACAATTGTACCCACAACAACTACACCTACCACAGGTGGACCTACAATTGAGGAAACCACAACTGAGAGTATTCCATCTACATCCACAAAGCCACCTAAAGAAGTCACCACAGGCCAAACAACCACTTCCACCACTGTAATTGTTGAAACCTCTACCTCAACTTCACAACCCAAAACAACAGGTGAAGAAACAACAGGTCCAGTAGTGATCACATCCAATCCCACTACTTTAACTACAACTACAAATGCACCCACAACAACTACACCTATAACAGGTGGAACTACAACAGTTGAAGAAACCACAATTGAGACAAGTCCATCTACATCCACAAAGCCACCTAAAGTTGTCACCACTGGCCCAACAACCACTTCCACCACTGTAATTGTTGAAATCTCTACCTCAACATCTCAGCCCATAACAACAGGTGAAGAAACAACAGGTCCAGTAGTGATCACATCCAATCCCACTACTTTAACAACAACTACAATTAAACCCACAACAACTACACCTACCACAGGTGGACCTACAATTGAAGAAACCACAACTGAGAGTATTCCATCTACATCCACAAAGCCACCTAAAGAAGTCACCACCAGCCCAACAACCACTTCCACCACTGTAATTGTTGAAACCTCTACCTCAACATCACAGCCCACAACAACAGGTGAAGAAACAACAGAGCCAGTTGTCATTACTTCCAATCCTACGACTTCAACAACAACAACAATGGCACCCACAACAACTACAGAGGTAATTAAACCTACCACAGGTGGAACTACAAGGGTTGAAGAAACCACAACTGAGACAAGTCCATCTACATCCACAAAGCCACCTAAAGAAGTCACCACTGGCCCAACTACATCTTCTACAACTTATATAATTGTAACTTCAACTTCAACATCACAACCTTCAACAACAAGTACAGAAACAACAGAGCCAGTTGTCATCACAGGCCCATTTGAAACAACAAGAACTCCTTCAGCATCGCCACAAGTGATTATTACACCTACATCACAAGCAGTCACCATCAGCCACTGCATTTGCAATGTTAATGGGACACAGTATCTACCAGGTAACATGTTATAAATGTCATTCAGATAATCAAAATAAAGGACATTTCACTCATCTTTTATGAACTTTGCAAAATGAAATGTTCTAACACTTGCCTTTTTTAACAATCAGGGAACCTAGTGTATAATGTGACCGATGGTTCAGGGTGGTGCTTCACCGCTTACTGCAAAGCAACGTGTCAAGTTGAAGTGGAGTCAAATCCATGTCCTTCCTCTACACCACCCACTGTATCACCCACAACGTCAGAGGAGACCACGACCACACCACCAACAACTCAATCCTCGCCAGACTGCACTAGCGTTCAGCCACCAAGAAAGGTCCTTTTTTCCCTAAAAATCTGTTTTTTGGGTGGGTAAAAATAAATGGGTGAAATGGTATTTTAATGCTTGAGACATGGATCGTGTATGTGTGCCATTCAGAGGTTGAATGGGCAAGACAAAAGATTGAAGTGCCTTTGAACGGAGTATGGTAGTAGGTGCCAGGCACACTGGTTTGTGTCAAGATCTGCAACACTGCTGAGTTTTTCATGCTAAACCGTTTCCTTTATGCACCAAGAATGGTCCACCACCCAAAGGACATCCAGCCAACTTGACACAATAGTGGGAAGCACTGGAGTCGACATGGGCCAGCATCCCTGTGGAAAGCTTTCGACACCTTGTAGAGTCCATGCCCCGACGTACACTTAGAGTATGTTTAACCCACCTTGTGCATGTTTGAGTAATTGCTTTCCCTTATCAAATCAATGGCAGAATGGAGAATCTTGGCAGCTGAATAGCTGTACCACAGCAATTTGCCAGGACGGCATTGTTGTCCAGCTACCAGTAAAATGCAAGCCAGTGGAGCCACTACAGTGTGAGAATGGCCGTCCACCTGTCAAGGTCTATGATTCAACTGGATGCTGCTTTACGTATGAATGTGAATGTAAGTGACAACATAAACCCAACAATCTGAATGAAAATAAGACATTATTGCTCATTAGTTTTCAATGTCCTCTGTCAATAGCTTTCATTATTATCAACTCATATTTTAACATGTTGCAGGTGTCTGCAGTGGATGGGGTGGATCTCACTACATGACATTTGATGGAGTATATTACAATTTCCAGGAGAACTGCTCATACACCTTAGTGAAAGAAATCAACTTCAAATACAACCTTACTATTATTGTTGATAATCACTACTGTGGAAACGCTGACAGTGGATTCTGTCCTCAGTCCCTTATCATTCATTACAAATCCGATGAAGTGATTCTAACCCAGCAGAGATCTGGTGAAACAACAGAAAATGTGGTAACTATTTAAAAAATATCATTCTCATTGCTTTTTTAAAAAAATATCCATAATTGTTTTATGTATGTTGCTGCGTTATCATGATTTACTTAAATCCCATAACTTTAAATGAAAACCAATTATGGGGTTAACATTGTCATGTTACTACTTTCAAGATAACACGTGACTCAACCATCTAAATGTGTATTCATTTCTACACAAATGCAGGTATATGTCAACAGTAAACGAATCTACCCAGCTTACAGAATGGGTGACATTGCTCTAACAAGTACTGGTGTGGAGGTCGTGCTGGAGATCACTGATCTTAAGGTTCAGGTGTCTTACAAGGGGTCATCATTTAGCATCAACCTTCCTTACTCCCTCTTCCAAAGCAGCACAGAGGGCCAGTGTGGTGAGTATTATTAAAGAGGGTCAATATACATTTCACAGTTTCAAACTTTCAGTATATGCTCCTATCTACACCACCCTATAGAAATTGCAAACGACAAGACAACTATGACTTGTCCTTGCTAACTAGGTTTTACCCTACTTAATATCCGTATTTTCAAGGTACCTGTGATAATTCCCAGAAGAATGACTGCCAGTCACCTAATGGTCAGATACAGAGCTGCTCAGTCGCAGCTAGCCAGTGGCTGATTCCAAACCAGGACTGTCCAACTCCTCCAACAGCACCACCCACTACCACCACAGCAACCCCAATTACATCCCCTACCCCCTGCAAGACAGTCATTTGTGAAATCATGAACAGCAAGTAAGGAACATATCAAGGGAACGAAAAAGGGAACAAGAACACAATAAGAATTCATTTCCTAATTGTAATGTACATTTTCTGTCATGTTCATTTTCTTGTATTTGCACCTGTTTTTATCATAATACAGGTACCGTTCCATTGGCATTTCTAGTTAAAGGTTGCACTCCATGCATCTCTTTAAATCACTCTCTATGTTATTTTATTTCAAAGGGTCTTTGAGGAATGCCATAAAGCGATTTCTCCTGATGCCTTCATTCAGGCCTGTAGATCAGATGTCTGCAACAATGCTAATTCTAGCTGCTCTAGTCTGGAGGCGTATGCATCTGAATGTGCAAATAAAGGGATCTGCGTTGACTGGAGGAAGTCCACCGATGGAGAATGTGGTGAGCTATGAATCCAAGCATAGTAGTCATGCCACAAATTCATAGGAAGCTACTTTTGTCTTAGGTAGCTACTTAAAAAAATGTTTTTGATGGTGTTTAGCATAACTGTGACCTATTTTTGTCCTGCAGAGCATACATGCCCAGCCACTAAGGTGTACATGCCATGTGGTCCAGCAGTTGAACCAACATGTAATACCAGGTAATCTTTAGTCTGATTTGATGTCATATGAATTTCCTTCATATGAGCCTTCTTTTAAATAAACGATCTCTTGCATAATCCCAAACCTCTTTTGTATGCAGATATAATGAGAAGTATTTGAACAACCAAACCCAAATGACCAATAAGACGAAGGAGGGTTGCTTCTGTCCATCTAAAACCGTCTTGTTCAGCACCTACTCTGATACTTGTGTGATCTCCTGTGGTAAGAATGGGTTATGGGTCATTTGCAGGTAGCTATCAATATGACAATTAGCCCTTTCTGTACTTTGAAACCTTAAATTAATCATGAATCATGGTTTACAGGCTTTATTGTAATGGAACAGTTAACAAAATGTGTTGATGTGGAGGTGTGAAGAATTTGACGCCAACCATGTGAGACAAAACTTTGAAACACACCCTTATTTTTCAGGCTGCACCGGACCTGATGGCAACCCCAAAATGGTAAGAATTTCCTCCATCTAAATATTCTCCAGATATTCATTCTCACATAGACATATTGTGAGATACATTTCACATGAGTCAGGGAAACTTACATACTTTTCATTGACATAGTATAGGTCTTGGCCTCTTTATTCCTTCCAATGAACTGACCAGAAGAAAACTTTAAATCTCTGAATAACTACCTCCAAACCATTTCTTATCAGCTAATGATGGTTCATATTAACTGCCATGGTTAAATCCAGTTCATTGCAGAACAAAAACAGTTGAGTTACTCTTTTCTGTTTCTGTATTGACCTGACATTGCCCTGTTTTTTTAAGCCTGGTGATACATGGGAGAGTGGTTGCCAGCAATGCACCTGTGACATGGACTCCATGATTGTCCAGTGCCAGCCTATCACTTGCCCCACACCAGCCATACCCATCTGCAATGAGACTGGATACAGATTGGTGAACAAGACAGAAGGCTGCTGCCAGAAATATACATGTGGTGAGTGATGGAGCAGACCCTTCAGTAAATCATTAGAAAGCCAACTCTTATTCATACAGTACTAGACCAAGATTATCTGTAGGGTCATAGAGGTTATTTGACCCTCTATCGGCTTGTCTTTTAATCACTTCTCATTGGTTACCTCTGTAACAGAGTGCGATGCACTGCTTTGCCCCAAAGTCATGATGGACTGCCAGCCAGGGTGGGAGGCAATTATAAGCACGTCCATCTCAAGCTGCTGTCCAGAGTATACCTGTGGTAAGTCCCCTTGATTTACTTCATCAGTGGATTAGTTAGTTCATTGACTTTGTAATTCCCAGGTATCACTGGTTACATTTGTGTTAACTCTGACATGAGTCACTGGTATCACTGACTGATTTCTTAATGTGTGTCTGTTCAGTTCCTAAGGGTGTATGTGTCTACAATAACATTGAGTACCAGGTAAGAATAAGTAATTTCAAAGAAATTAAATGAAATTCAACAAGCTTCTGAAAGATTCACACACACATAGCTTGTTTGCTGCCCTCATAATTGGTCACATTCTGCTATAGAACTGCTCCCTTTGCACTCTGACCCTCCTCCATTCAAACAGTCTGTTATAGTGGATGATAACTTTTGTCTCTCTCTTTCACTCCAGCCTGGTGCTGAAATTCCTAAAGGAACATGTGAGAATTGCACCTGCAGCTCGATCATGGATCCTAGCACCAAGCTCAACAACATTGTGTGCACAAATATCTCCTGCGACACTACATGTTCACAGGTAGATATGTCTCTCTTACAAAGATGATCAATTCATTTACATATTTATAAGAAACGTGCAGTAGCCTACTCTGGAGGCTACTGCATGCTTATACAATAAGTGAACAATGATTCAATGATGGCTCTCCATCCTCGTCTTAGGGCTTCCAGTATCAGGCCATACCTGGTCAGTGTTGTGGGAAGTGTGTACAGACAAGCTGTGTGGTTACTATGCCAGATAAGACCAAACGCACTATTCAGGTGAGTACAACAAGAGTGTATGAGGATGCATAATCTGTCTGCATGATCTGAAACTCCATCATAATTCTTCATCATCTTGTCCTTGTGCGATAGGTGAACGAAACATGGTCACCACCTGGTGACAAATGTGTGAAGTACACATGTGAGAAACCTGGTGGCCAATATATACCAGTGGAGGTGAAGACTGTGTGCCCTGCATTCAGCCCAGAGAACTGTGTCCCAGTGAGTTTCTGTCCTATCTCACCTCCATCGTGGGGACAATCAACACTGCAGTTACACTGTTTTCCATTCTCTCTCAGAATGTTACTATCAATCCTAGCACTCTTGGGTCATAGCGATAGATGTTTCAGTAACATTTAGAATGGAAGGGAGCTCACATAATGTATACAATCTGCCACTTATAAATCATCTCTCCTATTTTTCCCCCCAGGGCACAGAAAAGACAGACGCAAATGGATGCTGCAAGACCTGTAAGTAACACGTCCAGCCAAAGCATTCATAATAACCACCTATCTACTGGTTAATAATAGCATGCTATGTCACCTAAACAATACCAACCGGAAACATTGTGTGACTACATACTGGCCAAAAATGTATATGTTGGCTGTTTCTGCTTCATCTGTGTCATACCAAACAATAGCCTAACTCTTGATGCATCTTCCCTGACCAGGCACAGAACGCAGCAATGTCTGTGAGATGAAGTACACCACCACTAGCATTGTCATCAGTGGCTGTGCGACTGCTGAGCCTGTGGAGATCAATTCCTGCTCAGGAAACTGTGGAACCTCTTCTATGTAAGTACTACAGATGCAGAATGCAGCACTAGTCAATGTCATGCAGGCCCCAGTCAGTGATCACCTATTCACTGTCTAGTGTGCCCTTTATGAACAAGGAAACAATTTGACTTATTTATTCTTGTCAAGACAACCCAGGGAATTCAAGCCCTCTTTTCAACTTATCTTGTGTGTATGTGAATGTGCAGGTACTCAGCAGAGGCGAACACCATGATGCACTACTGCTCCTGCTGCCAAGAGGCGACCACTAGCCAGAAAGAGGTGGAGCTGATGTGCCCTGATGGGTCAAAGGTCAAGCACTCCTACATCCACGTTGAGTCGTGCGGATGCCATGTCACAGACTGTGATGCAGGCACGACCGCCGCCCCGGGGACGACGAAACCGCGCAGGAGGAGGCGCTAAACGTCTAGGGAGACAACATGCACACTGATATCGCAATTGTCCTCATGACATCGAATGTTTTAGTCCAAATTTGTTTTCTTGTTACGATTTAATTAAATCTGTCATGCCAGTGTATTTCTACAATCAGCAACACTTAGTGTTATGTTCTTTTACCTTCATTGTGGAATTAATGTATTTTCTACGATAAATGTAGTGGAGAATCTCTTTTCTCATTTGTAGTGATTAATAAACAACAGCAACTTCAACATGTGCTTCTGCATGTTCCTTTTGCTCTTTGAGCAATTCTCAAATGGGGCTGGAGAAATGTAACCACTCTCAAATTCACAAACAGAGCTATGGATGGAAGGACCTACCATCCATGAGCTCAAAATGATCGTTTAAGGGCCAGATTCAATCCGATCACTTTTTTGCCCACTATATTCATGTTTTAAAGGCAATGTTCCAGCGATTGCAGAGACCACATTAACAGTAAATGCAGCATATGTCGGCTCAATCGAAAATTACCTTGATATATTAATATCTCTGTAACACAGATCTTCCACAGTACGGATTGAATCTAGGCCTTAATCATGTTGAGTCTATACAGTGTTAATTTACAATTACATCATTTACAAACAAAGAAGTAAAACAAGCTTATATTTAGGTTTCTGATGGGGTACGACAGTCGAACTAAGCTCATGAGTCATTTTTAAGTTATATTCTTCAAAAATCAATGGGTATATTTCAACCATTTTAAGTCCAAAAATGGCATGGCAAACAAACCAGTAGGTGGAAAAATATACTTCAAGACCAAACAAAATGCAGATAAAACATTTATTTCCATAATATGTCTTGAATAAAGGAAACATGTCAAATTGTAAATATAATTTAATGCCCATTCAAACCAGATAACCAATTAAACTGCTGTAGCACGTAGCCTTGCCATTCCATTGTGACAGAATCAGAACAACCTTCGAACATAATTGCACACCTTGATCTAAAAGGACTGTAAAAGTGAAATAAATGATATGCTCTCTTTAGCTTAGGAAGGTACATTTAAGAACCAATAAGTAGAATGGCTAAATGTGTAAGAGTTAAATGGACATGTCTGGCTAACCATGACTCAATCATGTTCAACATCTGTCTATGAGAATGGGATAAGTATGGGGAAAACAGAGAATTATATATTTTTTAATGTAAGTGCTTGCATTTGTTAAATCAAGAGCAGATAGTTCAACCAATCAAACATAAGTGCCCAGAATTGGGATCACTAAACAGCAATGAAGTCTTTAAACAAGAAGTATTTTTACATATTGTATGACACTCATGGAGTATGGCCTAAGCATAAAGGAAATGGACTATATACATTTTTTTATTAATCACAATTGAAGATTAAGCAAATACAAATATAAAATGAAAACCCCATGTTAAAATCAGACCTTTGGGGGGACGGCAACATTCAATACCTCATGTCGATGGATCTTTACAAGTCTCCACTTTATGTGTGGGCCTATATAAGGTGGTGGGAGGACATTACATTTTATCTGTATGATAATCATACCAACGTATATCAATTTTCAATATCATGTTACTTGGTTCTGCACACCATTTTATTTATTAATCCAGCAGGGATTTTCACAGCCTATAACAATTTGCAATAAAGCCGGTGAATTCAGATAGGGTGAAGGGAAAGGATGATATCAGTAATATGTTTATTTCTTCACTGATTTCAATAATACCATGTAATTATCTGGTATTGCATTACCTCAATATAGGGAAAGTGGGATACCTAGAACTGACTACATTCAACTAAAATGTATCTTGCGCATTTAACGCAAACCCTCTGAATCAGAGGGGGGCTGCCTTAATCCACATCCAAGTCATCAGCACACAGGGAGCTGTCAAGGTTGAAAGATCTGCTGTTCTCCCCTTTAACTGCCTTGCTCAAGGGTAGAACAGCAGATCTTTCAACCTTGACAGCTCAGGGATTAGAACGAGCGACCTTCCGGTTAATGGCCCAACGCTCTTACCGCTAGGCTATCTGCCACCCTTAAATTCTTACACCAACAGTGAACAACTTTTGGGAGGATTTGCACATCTGTTTGTTACATTTTGATAAGTCCTATATCTCTTGTCTTCATAATAATGCATAATCTTCTGAATATATAGAACTATATTTATTCAGATATACACTTAGTATACAAAACATTAAGAACACCTGCTCTTTCCATGACATAGATTGACCAGGTGAAAGCTAAGATCCGTTATTGATGTGACTTGTTAAATCTACTTCAATCCGTGTAGAAGAAGGAAGTTAAATAATGATTTTTAATCCTTGAGACAGTTGAGACATGGATTGTGTATGTGTGCCATTCAGAGGGTGAATAGGCAAGACAAAATATTTAAGTGCCTTTAAATGGGGTATGGTAGTAGGTGTCAGGCGCACTGGTTTGTGTCAAAACTGCAGCGCTGCTGGGTTTTTCACGTTCAACAGTTTCCCGTTTGTATCAAGAATGGTCCATCACCCAAAGGACATCCAGCCAACTTTCCACATTGTAGGAAGCAGTGGAGTCAACACGGGCCAGCATCCCTGTGGAATGCTTTTGACACCTTGAGTCCATGCCATACGAATTGAGGCTGTTCTGAGGGCAAAAGGGGGAGGTGCAACTCAATATTAGGAAGTTCTTCTAAATGTTTGGTATGCTCAGTGTATATACCAAACACAGATAGGCTCAATACAGTACTGGTCAATACACACATACAGAGAAGACTAAAATGTTGCAAAATGTTATATTATACTCAAGACATGTTATCGCCACACTTATTTTAGATGCTTTTCACTGACAGCCGCAACTCAGCCGGCCCTGATTGCCATCCTGATCGGAGCTCTATAAATATCCATCAATGATTGTCTGTCAGCACCCAATTCATAACCAGAGACCGAGGGCATACGATTCACCATCTTCTTACACATTGTTTCAAAATGTATGACATGATCTTTCCATGCAAATCGCTCATTAAACCAAATATTTGACCTAACAAACCTTCCCCATAGGCTGTTCATACAGAAACAACAATATATTAATCAGCAACTTTCTTCTTCGAGAAGAACATACAGCAAGACTTTGCCACTGACAGCTCAAATCAAATGTATTTATAAAGCCCTTCTTACATCAGCTGATATGTCACGCCCTGACCTGAGAGAGACGGTTTATTTCTCTATTTTGTTAGGTCAGGGTGTGGGGTGGGCATTCTATGTTTTGTATTTCTTTGTGTTGGGCCGAGTATGGTTCCTAATCAGAGGCAGCTGTCTATCGTTGTCTCTGATTAGGAATCATACTTAGGCAGCCTTTTCCCACCTGTGTTTTGTGGGTAGTTTTTTTCTGTTTTGTATTCGTTACCTGATGGAACTGTTTGGCTTTTCGTTTTGTATCTTTGTTATAGTGTTTCATTGTTTTTTAATAAATAATATGAACACTTACCAAGCTGCGCTTTGGTCCCATGGCCCGGAGCCTGTAGGGATAATCCATGGCAAGAAACCTGTAGGGATGATCCATGGCCCGGAGCCTGTAGAGATGATCCATGGCACGAAGCCTCCAGTGATAATCCATGGCCCGGAGCCTCCAGTGATGATCCATGGCGCGGAACCTGTAGTGACGATCCATGGTGCGGAGCCTGCAGCGACGGTCCCCAGTCTGGAACCTACAGCGACGCTCCCCAGTCCGGAGCCTCCAGCGACGCTCCCCAGTCCGGAGCCTCCAGCGACGCTCCCCAGTCCGGAGCCTCCAGCGACGCTCCCCAGTCCGGAGCCTCTAGCGACGTTCCCCAGTCCTGAGCCTCCAGTGACGTTCCCCAGTCCGGAGCGTCCAGTGACGTTCCCCAGTCCGGAGCATCCAGCTACGTTCCCCAGTCCGGAGCGTCCAGCGACGTTCCCCAGTCTGGGGCCTCCAGCGACGTTCACCAGTCCGGAGTCTTCAGCGACGCACCCCGCAGTCCGAGTCTTCAGCGACGCACCCCGCAGTCCGGAGTCTTCAGCGACGCACCCCGCAGTCCGGAGTCTTCAGCGACGCACCCCGCAGTCCGGAGTCTTCAGCGACGCACCCCGCAGTCCGGAGTCTTCAGCGGCGCACCCCGCAGCCCGGAGTCTTCAGCGGCGGTCGGTAGTTCAGAGCCTCCGGTGATGATCAACGGTCTGGTTCCGCCGGCAACACAGAAGCGGGGGGATCAGCGGGCGGTGTGGGGGCTATGCCCCGAACCAGAGCCGCCGCCAAATATAGATGCCCACCCGGACCCTCCCCTATAGGTTCAGGTTTGCGGCCGGGAGTCCGCACCTTTGGGGGGGGGTACTGTCACGCCCTGACCTGAGAGAGACGGTTTATTTCTCTATTTTGTTAGGTCAGGGTGTGGGGTGGGCATTCTATGTTTTGTATTTCTTTGTGTTGGGTCAAGTATGGTTCCTAATCAGAGGCAGCTGTCTATCGTTGTCTCTGATTAGGAATCATACTTAGGCAGCCTTTTCCCACCTGTGTTTTGTGGGTAGTTTTTTTCTGTTTTGTATTCGTTACCTGACGGAACTGTTTGGCTTTTTGTTTTGTTTATTTGTTATAGTGTTTCATTGTTTTAATAAATAATATGAACACTTACCACGCTACGCTTTGGTCCCCATCCTCCAACGACGGTCGTAACATGATATCTCAAAGTGCTGTACAGAAACCCAGCCTAAAACCCCAAACAGCAAGCAATGCAGGTGTAGAAGCATGGTGGCTAGGAAAAACTCCCTAGAAAGGCCGAAACCTAGAGAGGAACCAGGCTATGAGGGGTGGCCGGTCCTCTTCTGGCTGTGCCGGGTGGAGATTATAACAGAACATGGCCAAGATGTTCAAATATTCATAGATGATAATAATAATCACAGTGGTTGTCGAGGGTGCAACAGGTCAGCACCTCAGGAGTAAATGTCAGTTGGCTTTTCATAGCCGATCATTCAGAGTATCTCTACCACGCCTGCTGTCTCCAAACAGGCAGCATATAACCCCACCAAGTTTGCCAAAGCACAGCCCCCACACTACTAGAGGGATATCTTTCAACCACCAACTTACCATCCTGAGACAAGGCCGAGTATAGCCCACAAAGATCTCCGCCACGGCACAACCCAAGGGGGGCGCCAACCCAGACAGGAAGATCACGTCAGTGACTCAACCCACTCAAGTGACGCACCCCTCCTAGGGACGGTATGGAAGAGCACCAGTAAGCCTTTGACTCAGCCCCTGTAAAAGGGTTAGAGGCAGAGAATCCCAGTGGAGAGAGGGGAACTGGCCAGGCAGAGACAGCAAGGGCGGTTCGTTGCTCCAGTGCCTTTCCGTTCACCTTCACACTCCTGGGCCAGACTACACTCAGTCATAGGACCGACTGAAGAGATGAGTCTTCAATAAAGACTTAAAGGTTGACACCGAGTCTGGATCTCTCACATGGGTAGGCAGACCATTCCATAAAAATGGAGCTCTATAGGAGAAAGCCCTGCCTCCAGCTGTTTGCTTAGAAATTCCAGGGACAGTTAGGAAGCCTGCGTCTTGTGACCGTAGCGTACATGTAGGTATGTACGGCAGGACCAAATTGGAAAGATAGGTAGGACCAAGCCCATGTAATGCTTTTTACGTTAGCAGTAAATTCTGAAATCAGCCGTTGCCTTAACAGAAAGCCAGTGTAGAGAGGCTAGCACTGGAGTAATATGATCAAATTTTGATTCTAGTCAAGATTCTAGCAGCTGTGTTTAGTACTAACTGAAGTTTATTTAGTGCTTTATCCAGGTAGCCGGAAAGTAGAGCATTGCAGTAGCCTAACCTAGAAGTGACAAAAGCATGGATTAATTCTTCTGCATCATTTTTGGACAGATTTTTTTTTTTGCAATGTTACATAGATGGAAAAAAGCTGTCCTTGAAACAGCCTTGATATGTTCGTCAAAAGAGAGATCGGAGTCGAGGTCCTTCACAGTTTTATTTGAGACGACTGCACAACCATCAAGACTAATTGTCAGATTCAACAGAAGACCTCTTTCTTTCTTGGGACCTAGAACAAGCATCTCTGTTTCGTCCGAGTTTAAAAGTAGAACATTTGCAGCCATCCACTTCCTTATGTCTGAAACACAGGCTTCCAGCGAGGGCAATTTTGGGGCTTCGCCATGTTTCATTGAAATGTACAGCTGTGTGTCATCCGCATAGCAGTGAAAGTTAACATTATGTTTCCGAATGACATCACCAAGAGGTAAAATATATAGTGAAAACAATAGTGGTCCTAAAACAGAACCTTGAGAAACACCGAAATTTACAGTTGATTTGTAAGGAGGACAAACCATCCACAGAGACAAACTGATATCTTTCCGACAGATAAGATCTAAACCAGGCCAGAACTTGTCCGTGTAGACCAATTTGGGTTTCCAATCTCTCCAAAAGAATGTGGTGATCGATGGTATCAAAAGCAGCACTAAGGTCTAGGAGCACGAGGACAGATGCAGAGCCTCGGTCAAACGCCATTAAAAGGTAATATACCACCTTTACAAGTGCAGTCTCAGTGCTATGATGGGGTCTAAAACCAGACTAAAGTGTTTCGTATACATTGTTTGTCTTCAGGAAGGCAGTGGGCTGCTGCGCAACAGCTTTTTCTAAAATATTTGAGAGGAATGGGAGATTCGATATAGGCCGATAGTTATTTATATTTTCTGGGTCAAGGTTTGGCTTTTTCAAGAGAGGCTTTATTACTGCCACTTTTAGTGAGTTTGGTATGCATCCATGGATTGAGAGCCGTTTATTATGTTCAACATAGGAGGGCCAAGCACCGGAAGCAGCTATTTCAGTAGTTTAGTTGGAATAGGGTCCAGTATGCAGCTTGAAGGTTTAGAGGCCATGATTATTTTCATCATTGTGTCAAGAGATATAGTACTAAAACGCTTGAGTGTCTCCCTTGATCCTAGGTCCTGGCAGAGTTGTGCAGACTCAGGACAACTGAGCTTTGGAGGAATACGCAGATTTAAAGAGGAGTCCGTTATTTGCTTTCTAATGATCATGATCTTTTCCTCAAAGAAGTTCATGATTTTATCACTGCTGAAGTGAAAGCCCTATCTTGGGGAATGATGCTTTTTAGTTTGCTTTGCGACAGTATAAAAAATAAATGTTCGATTGTTCTTCCTCAATTAAGTTGGAAAAATAGGATGATCGAGCAGCAGTAAGGGCTCTTCGATACTGCACGGTACTGTCTTTCCAAGTTTGATGTGACGCCATTTCCGTTCCAATTTTCTGGAAGCTTGCTTAAGAGCTCAGGTATTTTCTTTATACCAGGGAGCTAGTTTCTTATGACTAATGTTTTTGGTTTTTAGGGGTGCGACTGCATCTAGGGTATTGCGCAAGGTTAAATTGAGTTCCTCAGTTAGGTGGTCAACTGATTTTTGTACTCTGACGTCCTTGGGTAGGCGGAGGGTGTCTGGAAGGGCATCTAGGAATCTTTGGGCTGTCCGAGAATTTATAGCACGACTTTTGATGATCCTTGGTTGGGGTCAGAACAGATTATTTGTTCCGATTGCAAACATAATAAAATGGTGGTCCGATAGACCAGGACAGTGGTTCTTAACCTTGTTGGAGGTACTGACCCCCACCAGTTTCATATGCGCATTCACCGAACCCTTCTTAATTGGAAAAATAAAATTCAAAACATAGGTATATATTTTACTGGTGCACAAAATGAACCGTGCATCAACATCAGTGTTCAAAGAACAAAACCATTAAAACATGATTTTCACACAAAAACAAAAACATAATAATGAATATTTACTGCAAATCAGTGTGACTTCTGCTGTTGCCTTTCAGAGACCAGTTCAGAAATGCGCGGCTTCACCTTGGCAAGTGCCACTCTCATGTCATTTTCGCAACAAAGTCTGTTCCTTTTCTTCGTTTTTATGTCCAGCATCCTCGAAAAGGATTGCTCGCAAAGATATGTTGTAACAAACGGTATGAAAATCTCCAGAGCTTTCTTAGCAATAACAGGGTACGTTACCATTTGTTGACACCAAAACGTTGAGAGCGTTGTTGTTCTGAAGAGTTGCTGTTGAACCTGGCTCTGCTGAATTTCAATGATTTCATCGAGGTATTCATCATTGACATCTGTTGTCTCAACACTAAACGTGAACGGCTGTCTCACCCATGCTGGATATGACTCTCTTGTAGGGAAGTATCCGTCGAGAGACTTTGCAAGCTCATCTAAGTGCGTGGCAATTGCTTGCTTCAGTTCCGCGGGTACAGAAATGTCTCCGATTCCAGATACATCTTTGATCTTACTTACACAGTCGTCCAGCAGGGGAAAGTTTGCGAAGTTATCGTTCTCTGTTCGTCGTGGCCAAGCGGGGCGTGTCATCACGAATCATATGAGTCGGGTGTGTGTCTTGACCTCCGCCGAACCCCTGAGACTGACTCACCGAACCCCTGGGGTTCGATCGAACCCAGGTTAAGAACCACTGTACCAGGATTATGAGGAAAAACATTAAGATCCACAACATTTATTCCACAAGACAAAACTAGGTCCAGAGTATGACTGTGGCAGTGAGTAGGTCCGGAGACATGTTGGACAGTGATGAGTCGATGATGGCTCAGAAAGCCTTTTGGAGTGGGTCTGTGGACTTTTCCATGTCAATATTAAAGTCAGCAAAAATTTGAATATTATCTGCCATGACTACAAGGTCCGATAGGAATTCAGGGAACTCAGTGAGGAACACTGTATATGGCCCAGGAGGCCTGTAAACAGTAGCTATAAAAAGTGATTGAGTAGGTTGCATAGATTTTATGACTAGAAGCTCAAAAGACGAAAACGTCGGTTTTTGTTTTTTTGTAAATTGAAATTTGCTATCATAAATGTTAGCAACACCTCCGCCTTTGCGGGATGCACGGGGGATATGGTCACTTGTGTAACCAGGAGGTGAGGCCTCATTTAACAAAGTAAATGTATCAGGCTTGAGCCATTTTTCAGTCAGGCCAATCACATCAAAATTATGATCAGTGATTAGTTAATTGACTATATCTGCCTTGGAAGTGAGGGATCTAACATTAAGTAACCCTATTTTGAGATGTGAGGTATCACAATCTCTTTCAATTATGGCACAGACACAGTCTCAATGGGGATAGCTGAGCTGACTACACTGACTGTGCTAGTGGCAGACTCCACTAAGCTGGCAGGCTGGCTAACTGCCTGCTGCCTGGCCTGCACCCTATCTCATTGTGGAGCAATTAAAACAATTAAAACCTCCAGTCAATTGACCATCCTTCAACATCCATTGTAGATTGTTGAATAGATTTCCTTACCTGCTACCAAATAGCTCCATCATCAGCTTATAGGGAAGCCCCAATGCCCCTACCCACATTCGAAAACATAACATTGAACAAAATATGACTGATAGCACTACCTTGAGGAATACCATTGCCAACTCCATAGGCATCAGATAAAATGGATCCTATTTTAACTAGAAAAGAGTGATTAAAGAAGAAGTCCAAAAGCCGGTTATATAACATCCCACCAATATCAAATCTTTCCAGGAGGCCTTCTCGTCATATACTGTAGTGTCAAATGCCTTTTCAATGTCAAAAAAGACAGTAGATATTACTTATTTCATGACCAGAGTTTTTTCAACTTCATTGCTCACCTTTACTAATGCATCCGGGGCGGCAGGGGCAGCAGGTAGCGGCAGGTAGCCTAGTGGTTAGAGCGTTGGACAAGTAACTGAAAGTTTGCAAGATCGAATCCCTGAGCTGACAAGGTAAAAATCTGTTGTTCTGCCCTTGAACAAAGCCACTGTTCCTAGGCTGTCATTGAAAATAAGAATTTGTTCTTAACTGACTTGTCTAGTTAAATAAAGGTAAAATAAATCCAATATAGAGCTACCTTTACGGAAGCCACATTGACTCAATAAACCTCTATGTTCCAGGAAATAGGAGAGTCTGTTGACTATCATCAGTTTACACAAGTTAGAGGTCATTGCTATTGGTCTGTAAGTATCAGCACATGATGGATCTTTACCAGGTATTATTTAAAAAAAAAAGGTAATATTACTGCACTTTTCAATCCAGAAGGTATAACCCCCTCACTCCAAACTTTATTAAATAATCCCAGGAGAACATATATGATCTCATCAGGTAGATGCTTAAACATTACATAGCACAACTGATCATGACCTGGGGCTGTATATCCACATCTCATGTATGGTAAAATCAGCATCCAAAGAAGAGTCAACAGTGTCTCTTTTCTTATACACATTAAATCTCACACCTGCGTTGCTTACAGTTGAAGTCGGGAGGTTGACATACACTTAGTTTGGATTCATTAAAACTAGTTTTCAATCACTACACAAATTTCTTGTTAATAAACTATAGTTTTGGCAAGTGGTTTAGGACATCTACTTTGTGCATGACACAAGTCATTTTTCCAACAATTGTTTACAGACAGATTATTTCACTTATAATTCACTGTATCACAATTCCAGTGGGTCAGAAGTTTACATACACTAATGAACGTACTTTGGTGCGAAAAGTGCAAATCAATCCCAGAACAACAGCAAAGGACCTTGTGAAGATGCTGGAGGAAACAGGTTCCAAAGTATCTATATCCACAGTAAAACGAGTCCTATATCGACATCACCTGAAAGGCCGCTCAGCAAGTAAGAAGCCACTGCTCCAAAACCGCCATAAAAAAGTCAGACTACGGTTTGCAACTGCACCTGGGGACAAAGATCGTACTTTTTGGAGAAATGTCCTCTGGTCTGATGAAACAAAAATGTAACTGTTTGGTCATAATGACCCTCGTTATGTTTGGAGAAAAAAGGGTGAGGCTTGCAAGCCGAAGAACATATTGTGGGGGTGCAGCGTCATGTTGTGGGGGTGCTTTGCTGCAGGAGGGACTGGTGCACTTCACAAAATAGATGGCATCATGAGGCAGGAAATTATGTGGATGTGTTGAAGCAACATCTCAAGACATCAGTCAGGAAGTTAAAGCTTGGTCGCAAATAGGTCTTCCAAACGAACAAGGACCCCAAGCATACTTCCAAAGTTGTGGCAAAATGGCTTAAGGACAACAAAGTCAAGGTATTGAAGTTGTCACGAATCCCACCGAAGGTGGCTCCCCTGCCTGCTCGGGCGGCGCTCGGTGGTCGTCGTCGCCGACCTACTAGCCGCCGCTGATCCTTTTTTCCTTTTCGTTTGGTATGTCTTATTGTTTGCACCTGTTCCTCATTTGGTTTATTGATTTTGGTTATTTAAGCCTGGTTAACCCGCCCAGTGTTGTGCGGGATTATTTAGCGTCAGGTTGTGTTTTTTGTATTTGGATGTGCTGGCGATCTACTACTATTATCTTATATTCATGCTATGCACCTGTTCTGGGCAATTTGCATTTTTTCCACGCCGGTTGTGTTGGCGTCGTTTGTGTTGTGTTTTATTTAATAAACACAAAGTTCCTTACCTCTGCTCTCTGCGCCTGACTCCTACCACCACTCCTAGCAACTCTTGACAGAATCCCGCACCAGCTATGGAGTCAGCAGGAGCAGCCTCCCCTCCTCTCCCATCGATGGAGGAACGGGTCCTTCACCATACCACCATCCTCCACCGAATCGGCTCAGCGATGGAGCAGATGATGGAAAGGATGGACCGATGGGAGAGGAGTGGCCTCCCTACCGCATCCCCAGCCCCAAATCCCCCTCCACCATCTACCCCTCCACCGACGTCCGGACCCGGAGCCCTACGCCTGGCTCTCCCCAGGGAGTACGATGGAGCGGCGGCTGGGTGCCAGGGGTTCCTGCTACAGTTGGATTTGTACCTGGCTACCGTTCATCCAACTCCCTCGGGAGAGGAGAGCGTAAGCGTCCTCGTCTCCTGCTTAACGGGACGTGCCCTGGAGTGGGCCAACGCAGTGTGGTATGGTCCAGACTCGGCAAGGGATCATTACCCCGAGTTCACCCGCCGTTTCCGGGCCGTGTTCGACCACCCAGCTGAAGGCCGGGCGGCGGGTGAACGGCTGTTCCACCTGCGTCAGGAGACGAGGAGCGCACAGGACTTTGCTCTGGAGTTCCGGACCTTGGCTGCTGGAGCGGGGTGGAACGACAGGGCCCTGATGGACCACTATAGGTGTAGCCTCCGGGAGGACGTCCGCCGTGAGCTAGCCTGTCGGGACACTACTCTGTCACTGGATGAACTGATCGACATGTCCATTCGTCTTGACAATCTGCTGGCTGCGCGCGGGCGTCCAGACGGGGTCCTGTTGGTTCCACCTCCAGGTCCTCCAGCTCCCATTCCTATGGAGCTAGGGGGGGCCGCGTCCAGGGGAACCGGAGGAGGAGGCTCCCCTTGTCCCCAGTGTGGTCGGAGAGGACACACTACCGACCGGTGCTGGGGGAGCTCCTCTGGGAATCGGGATGGCAGGCGGAGCACTCCTCGTCCATCTCAGGTGAGTAAGCACCAACCTCACCCAGAGCCCCCTGTTGGTCACATGTTCGTTTTAGTAACTTTCCCCTTGTTTTCTCCCTCTTTCCAGCATAAGGCGCTAGTCGATTCAGGCGCAGCTGGAAACTTTATGGATCGTGGGCTCGCATTAAGGCTAGGGATTCCCCTGGTATCGTTGGACCAACCTTTCCCCGTGCACTCCTTAGATAGCCGACCATTAGGGTCAGGACTGGTCAGGGAGGCCACGGTGCCACTGGACATGGTAACGCAGGGGGATCATGGAGAACGGATTAGTCTCTTCCTCATTGATTCTCCTGCGTTTCCAGTGGTGCTGGGGATTCCCTGGCTGGCCAATCACAATCCCAATATTTCGTGGAGACAGGGGGTTCTCAGAGGGTGGTCAGAGGAGTGCTCAGGCAGGTGTAAGGGAGTTTCCATCGGTGCGACAACGGTGGAGAGTCCAGACCAGGTTTCCACAGTGCGCATTCCCTCAGAATATGCCGATTTGGCTATCGCCTTCTGTAAAAAGAGGGCGACCCGATTACCACCTCATCGACGAGGGGATTGCGTGATAAATCTCCAGGTAAACGCTGCCCTTCCCAGGAGTCATGTGTACCCATTGTCACAAGAGGAGACGTTGGCTATGGAGACATATGTCACGGAATCTCTGAGACAGGGGTATATACGGCCCTCCATGTCACCCGTCTCCTCGAGTTTCTTTTTCGTGAAGAAAAAAGATGGAGGTTTGCGCCCGTGCATTGATTATAGAGGTCTAAATTCCATCACAGTAGGGTTCAGTTACCCACTACCTCTCATCGCTACGGCGGTGGAATCATTTCACGGCGCGCGGTTTTTCACGAAACTGGACCTCAGGAGCGCTTACAATCTGGTGCGTATCCGGGGAGGAGACGAGTGGAAAACCGCATTCAGTACCACATCAGGCCACTATGAGTACCTCGTCATGCCGTACGGGTTAAAGAATGCTCCAGCCGTCTTTCAATCCTTTGTTGACGAGATTCTCAGGGACCTGCACGGGCAGGGGGTGGTGGTGTATATTGACGACATCTTGATTTATTCCGCCACCCGCGCCGCGCATGTCTCCCTGGTGCGCAAGGTGCTTGGACGACTGCTGGAGAATGACCTGTACGTCAAGGCTGAGAAATGTGAGTTTTTCAAACGAGCCGTTTCCTTCCTAGGGTATCGCATTTCCACCTCGGGGGTGGTGATGGAGGATGACCGCGTTAAAGCCGTGCGTAATTGGCCGACTCCGACCACGGTAAAGGAGGTGCAGCGGTTTTTAGGGTTTGCCAATTACTACCGGAGGTTTATCCGGGGCTTTGGTCAAGTTGCGGCTCCCATTACCTCACTGCTGAAGGGGGGTCCGGCGCGCTTGCGCTGGTCAACAGAGGCGAACAGAGCGTTCAGTCGCTTGAAGGAGCTGTTTACCGTTGCTCCAGTGCTGGCTCATCCGGATCCCTCTTTGGCATTCATAGTGGAGGTGGACGCGTCCGAGACTGGGGTGGGGGCCGTGCTATCACAGCGCTCGGGCACGCCACCCAAACTCCGCCCGTGCGCTTTCTTTTCTAGGAAGCTGGGGCCGGCGGAGCAGAACTATGACGTGGGGGACAGGGAGTTGTTAGCTGTGGTCAAGGCTCTGAAGGTGTGGAGACATTGGCTTGAGGGGGCTAGGCACCCTTTCCTCATCTGGACTGACCACCGTAATCTCGAGTACATCCGGGCAGCTAGGAGACTGAATCCGCGTCAGGCCAGGTGGGCCATGTTCTTTACCCGTTTCCGGTTCACGATCTCCTATCGGCCAGGTTCACAGAACACGAAGGCCGACGCACTGTCCCGCCTATATGACACCGAGGAGAGGGCCATCGATCCGGCTCCCATTCTTCCGGCGTCGTGTTTGGTAGCTCCGGTGGTATGGGAGCTGGACGCGGAGATCGAGCGGGCGTTACGGTCGGAACCTGCACCATCGCAGTGTCCGGCAGGTGTTCAGTACGTACCGCTTGGTCTCCGTGATCGATTGATTCGATGGGCCCATAATCTCCCCTCTTCGGGTCACCCTGGGATTGAGAGGACAGTGCGGAACCTGAGGGGGAAATACTGGTGGCCCACCTTGGGTAAAGACGTGCGGTTCTATGTTTCCTCCTGCTCGGTGTGCGCTCAGAGCAAGGCTCCTCGACACCTGCCTAGAGGGAAATTACACCCCCTCCCCGTTCCACAGCGGCCGTGGTCACACTTGTCAGTGGACTTCCTCACTGACCTTCCCGTATCTCAGGGGAACACCACTATCCTGGTCGTTGTGGATCGGTTCTCGAAGTCCTGTCGTCTCATCCCGTTGCCCGGTCTCCCTACGGCTCTGCAGACTGCGGAGGCACTGTTTACCCATGTCTTCCGGCACTACGGGGTGCCCGAGGACATCGTTTCTGATCGGGGTCCCCAGTTCACGTCCAGAGTTTGGAGGGCGTTCATGGAACGTTTGGGGGTCTCGGTCAGCCTGACCTCGGGTTTCCACCCCGAGAGTAATGGGCAGGTTGAGAGGGTGAACCAAGAGGTGGGTAGGTTTCTAAGGACGTATTGCCAGGACCGGCCCAGAGAATGGGCGAGATACGTGCCATGGGCAGAAATAGCCCAAAATTCTCTGCGGCACTCATCTACCAACATGTCACCGTTCCAGTGCGTGTTGGGCTACCAGCCGGTCCTGGCTCCATGGCACCAGAGCCAGACCGAGGCTCCTGCGGTGGAGGATTGGGTACAGCGCTCGAAGGACACATGGAGAGCCGTCAAGGACGCACTCACCAAGGCGAGTGGACGGCAAAAGAAGAGCGCTGACCAGCACCGCAGTGAGACCCCTGTGTTTGCACCGGGGGATCGAGTCTGGCTCTCGGCTAGAAACCTGCCCCTCCGCTTGCCCTGCCGGAAGCTGGGTCCGCAGTGTGTAGGGCCGTTTAAAGTCCTGAGGAGGATAAACGAGGTGTGTTACCGATTACAACTTCCATCTTACTACCGTATTAACCCCTCGTTTCATGTGTCTCTCCTCAGGCCGGTGGTGGCTGGTCCCATGCAGGAAGGTGAGGTGCCGGAGGTTCCTCCCCCCCCGCTGGACATTGGGGGGTCCCCGGCGTATAGGATACGCGCCATTCTGGACTCCAGACTTCGGGGGGGGGGCCTACAGTACCTCGTCGACTGGGAGGGGTACGGCGCGGAGGAGAGGTGCTGGGTACCCAGGAGGGACATTTTGGACCCCCCACTACTGAGGGAGTTCCACCGCCTTCATGGGGATCGCCCTGCACCTCGTCCTCCGGGTCGCCCTCGAGGTCGGTGGCGGCGCGCTGCGGGAGCCGCGCGTCAGGAGGGGGGTACTGTCACGAATCCCACCGAAGGTGGCTCCCCTGCCTGCTCGGGCGGCGCTCGGCGGTCGTCGTCGCCGACCTACTAGCCGCCGCTGATCCTTTTTTCCTTTTCGTTTGGTATGTCTTATTGTTTGCACCTGTTCCTCATTTGGTTTATTGATTTTGGTTATTTAAGCCTGGTTAACCCGCCCAGTGTTGTGCGGGATTATTTAGCGTCAGGTTGTGTTTTTTGTATTTGGATGTGCTGGCGATCTACTACTATTATCTTATATTCATGCTATGCACCTGTTCTGGGCAATTTGCATTTTTTCCACGCCGGTTGTGTTGGCGTCGTTTGTGTTGTGTTTTATTTAATAAACACAAAGTTCCTTACCTCTGCTCTCTGCGCCTGACTCCTACCACCACTCCTAGCAACTCTTGACAGAAGTGGCCATCACAAAGGCCTGACCTCAATCCCATAGAACATTTGTGGGCAGAACTGAAAAAGTGTGTGCGAGCAAGGAGGCCGTCAAACCTGACTCAGTTACACCAGCTCTGTCAAGAGGAATGGGCCAAAATTCACCCAACTTATTGTGGAAAGCTTGTGGAAGACTATCCAAAACATTTGACCCAAGTTAAACAATTTAAATGCAATGCTACCAAATACAAATTGAGGGTATTTGAACTTCTTATCCACCGGGAATGTGATGAAAGAAATTAAGGCTTAAATAAATTATTCTCTCTACTATTTTTTCTGACATTTCACATTCTTAAAATAATGTGGTGATCCTAACTGACCTAAGACAGGGAATTTTTACTGGGATTAAATGTCAGGAATTGTGAAAAACTGAGTTTAAATGTATTTGGCTAAGGTGTATGTAAACTTCAGACTTCAACTATATATACTTCGCCCAAAGTAACCCCACTATGTACCCTAGCAAATGTCTTCTCCAACAAGTCAACTTTTTCTTTATCAGTTACGGTCGGGTTTTTTTAACCTACAACCAAAACTGTAATTCAAATGGACATGCTTCTTCCAGTCATCTTCTTCAACATAGACCACACATCCCCCAGCTCAGTACCCCTGCCTACTGTAGAGCAGAACAGTCTCCATGTATTTCTCTTCACAGACTTAATGACCCTACGTGCTAAACCACGTGTTTGATGTTATTGATACCTTTTCAATGATTCCGCTCCAGCCATTACCACGTGCCTTTATCGTCCTCCCCAATTAAAGTGACACTAACCTCCTGTGCATCACACATTATATATATATATATTATATATATATATACATATACATATACAGTTAGGACAGGTACATTAAAATATACAAGACCTTCTCTTATGAACGTAGCACAACCACCATGCTGTCCACTCGATCTATTGAACAATAACAAGGAATAACAAAAACAGGATGTGGTCTAAACCATGTTTCTTGAACACATATCACATCAGATTTGATCCCTCCATTAATTACATATTTCTTAAACTCCTGTCTGTTAGCAATAAGGCTTCTGTCATTCCACTGAAGGATGACAAAAACCATAACTATAATTGTCATCATACTGAGACATTAGTATTATTAGGAATCATTAGTATTAGTATTAATCATCATCATTATTATTAGGAGTTGTGGGCTATACTCGGCCTTGTCGCAGGATGGTAAGTTGGTGGTTGAAGATATCCCACTGGTGGTGTGGGGGCTGTGCTTTGGCAAAGTGGGTGGGGTTATATCCTGCCTGTTTGGCCCTGTCCGGGGGAATCATCGGATGAGCCCACAGTGTCTCCTGACCCCTCCTGTCTCAGCCTCCAGTATTTATGCTGCAGTAGTTTATGTGTCGGGGGGCTAGGGTCCCCTGGAGTATTTCTCCAGTGTCCTGTGTGAATTTATGTATGCTCTCTCTAATTCTCTCTTTCTTTCTTTCTTTCTTTCTTTCTTTCTTTCTTTCTTTCTTTCTTTCTTTCTTTCGGGGGACCTGAGCCCTAGGACCAAGCCTCAGGACTACCTGTCCTGATGACTCCTTGCTGTCCCCAGTCCACCTGGCCATGCTGCTGCTCTAGTTTCAACTGTTCTGCCTGTGGCTATGGAACCCTGACCTGTTCACTGGACGTGCTACCTGTCCCAGACCTGCTGTTTTCAACTCTCTAGAGACAGCAGGAGCGGTAGAGATACTCTGAATGATCGGCTATGAAAAGCCAACTGACATTTACTCCTGAGGTGCTGACCTGTTGCACCCTCGACAACCACTGTGATTATTATTATTTGACCATACTGGTCATTTATGAACATTTGAACATCTTGGCCATGTTCTGTTATAATCTCCACCCGGCACAGCCAGAAGAGGACAGGCCGCCCCTCATAGCCTGGTTCCTCTCTAGGTTTCTTCCTAGGTTTTGGCCTTTCTAGGGAGTTTTTCCTAGCCACCGTGCTTCTACACCTGCATTGCTTGCTGTTTGGGGTTTTAGGCTGGGTTTCTGTACAGCACTTTGAGATATCAGCTGATGTAAGAAGGGCTATATAAATAAATTTGATTTCATTTCATTTGAATCACCATATCAACAATCATGGCGACAGTAACATCTGTTACTCTTAAATCTCTGGTGCTGCTTCCACAATGATCTTTAACCTGGCAGTTCTTCTTTCCACAAACGCCGTCAGGTTGATAACCTTTCCAATGAAGGCTATGAAGTCAATTTGTTTAACTATCAAGGTGTCCTTTGACATGACACATTTGTAAGAGCAAGACTTCTGAACAGGTCTTGTAACCGTGTCAGGACTAGTTTAAGCAACATTTCGTACAGTAGGTCCACTTATTCCAGGAGTAACCCTATTATCTCCAACATTCTGCCAACATTCTCCCTCACGACGCCAGGACAGCGGAGTCAATCACCACCTTCCGTAGACACCTGAAACCCCACCTCTTTAAGGAATACCTGGGATAGGATAAAGTAATCCTTCTACCCCCCCCCAAAAAAGCTATAGATGTACTATTGTAAAGTGGTTGTTCCACTGGATATCATAAGGTGAATGCACCAATTTGTAAGTCACTCTGGATAAGAGCGTCTGCTAAATGACGTAAATGTAAATGTAAATGTAATAGTTTCACCAATTTGCCTGGCAGCCTCTGCATAAGATACATTATGAGTGATTTTATATCTTTCGGCCTCTCTAGCCTCTTTCTGCACCTGGCATCCACCAAATGCTGCACTATGCCCTGACATTGCTAACACAGTCACCATAATCATGTTCCCTTCTACACTTCGCACATATTTTCTATCCTTTGCACTGAGCAGCTACATGTCCCATTCTTTGGCATTTGAAAAACTTTATTGGAGGTGGAACAAACTCTAGCACTGAACACCAGGAAGCTCATCTGTACTTTCTTAGGCAAAACCTTCTCAAACACTAATAGTACTTACAGGCTTTCACTTCTCTTCCCCTCTTTCTTACTGCAGCCTTTTGGCTTTAACCACTATGCCCCTCTGTACATTTTATTTTATATAATCTATGGTCATAGATATTGGAACCCCAGAAATGACAAGGCCAGTATCCCAAGTGCATTGCTGGACAGTTCTCCCTGCAATAACTATAACCATAATACAAAAATAAACATAGTTTAAGATTGCTGAAAACAGGGAAAGAAAACACAAGCCTGGTCTACCCCATTCTTGATGGTTTTGGTCTTAATATGAGTAATGGTTCTGGTCACCTCTCTTGGCAAGGGCATCAAAGTCTAGTGTCATTTTTGACGTAGAGATCCTCAGAACAGCTGACAAGTAGTTGTTGTGACGAGGGCCCACGAGGGGGTCATGCCCAACAGGGGGTGATTTCCAATTCCAACTTAACACAGGAACCAGGGTGACCCTTCCTGTCTTTGAGGGGTTTACCAGAGCTGGAATGCCGGTCCATAATATGGTGGCGCCATAAAGGCCACCAAGGACAATAGCTCATCTGTAACCACCCCTTCAAATCATCAGATTACCCTGTGATCTGCCTGGGTTGCTACACAAGAGGGGCGGGGACGGGGTTATGTGAACACTTATGGGGAAATCTCAGGTTCATCTCATATGAACATTAAATGTGGTGCGTTTTTAGGACCAACAGGATGGTCCTATGTCACACTGTCTGGCCAGTAGAGCCCTGCTAGAGCTGCCCCGGTCAACTGTAAGTGCTGTTATTGTGAGGTGGAAACGTCTAGGAGCAACAACGGCTCAGCCGCAAACTGGTAGGCTACATAAGCTCACAGAACGGGACCGCCGAGTGCTGAAGTGCGTAAAAATCTTCATTCCTCGGTTGCAACACTCACTACCGAGTTCCAAACTGCCTCTGGAAGCAACTTCAGCACAAGAAGTGTTCATCGGGAGCTTGAGTAGGCTAAGAAGATGGACTGGAGTAAATTGGATTATAATGCCCGGAGGGAAAAAGCAGCAAAGAGGGTGAATCTTCTGTCAGCTCAGAGAGAGGTCCTGGAAGGTGCTCCGGAAGTTGATGGCGCAGGTCAAGACCCTAGCGTGGAAGATATGTACATGTCTGATGTAGAAGTGGCAGATTGGGAGGTGTCAGGTGTTAACAGTTTGTCAGACAGTGAGAGAAGTGAGACAGACAGTTCTACTGGTGATGAGAGTGAAGGCTTGATGGACCGCCTGGCAGACTGGGCTGTAGAGTTTAGGATCCTGTTGATTGCTTTGTCTGCCTTGTTGCTAATTCTTCGAATATACCATACTTTTCTTGTCGAAATTTGTTCAAAATTGAGACACAGGTTGGGGGCTCATTTCACTACTTTAGAATAGTCAATGCGCTTAACAAACTATTGCAAAGACTATTGTCACATGTTCTAGAAAAGCATGCTTTTAAGTTGCAGCTTAATTTTGATGGCCTTACTCTTTTTAAGAGCTCTGCCATTCAGTTTTGGCCAATACTCTGAATAATCCAAGGAAAAGTCAAAAAGTCTGTGATTATTGCTTTGTTTTGTGGGTCCACAAAACCAACTTCTTTGAATGAGTACTTAATAATGCAAGCTGGTCACTAAGTTAAAAAGCATAAGTGGGGGTTTTCTTTTCATGTGATTTTTTTATTTGTTAAATGTGTCTTCTGTAATATGTGATGCCCCAGCTAGAGCATACAGTGGGGAGAACAAGTATTTGATACACTGCCGATTTTGCAGGTTTTCCTACTTACAAACCATGTAGAGGTCTGTCATTTTATCATAGGTACACTTCAACTGTGAGAGACAGAATCTAAAACAAAAATCCAGAAAATCCCATTGTATGATTTTTAAGTAATTAATTTGCATTTTATTGCATGACATAAGTATTTGATCACCTACCAACCAGTAAGAATTCCGGCTCTCACAGACCTGTTAGTTTTTCTTTAAGAAGCCCTCCTGTTCTCCACTCATTACCTGTATTAACTGCACCTGTTTGAACTCGTTACCTGTATAAAAGACACCTGTCCACACACTCAATCAAACAGACTCCAACCTCTCCACAATGGCCAAGACCAGAGGGCTGTGTAAGGACATCAGGGATAAAATTGTAGACCTGCACAAGGCTGGGATGGGCTACAGGACAATAGGCAAGCAGCTTGGTGAGAAGGCAACAACTGTTGGCGCAATTATTAGAAAATGGAAGAAGTTCAAGATGACGGTCAATCACCCTCGGTCTGGGGCTCCATGCAAGATCTCACCTCGTGGGGCATCAATGATCATGAGGAAGGTGAGGGATCAGCCCAGAACTACACGGAAGGACCTGGTCAATGACCTGAAGAGAGCTGGGACAACAGTCTGAAAGAAAACCATTAGTAGTATACTCCGCCGTCATGGATTAAAATCCTGCAGCGCACACAAGGTCCCCCTGCTCAAGCCAGCGCATGTCCAGGCCCGTTTGAAGTTTGCCAATGACCATCTGGATGATCCAGAGGAGGAATGGGAGAAGGTCATGTGGTCTGATGAGACAAAAATAGAGCTTTTTGGTCTAAACTCCACTCGCCGTGTTTGGAGGAAGAAGAAGAATGAGTTCAACCCCAAGAATACCATCCCAACCGTGAAGCATGGAGGTGGAAACATCATTCTTTGGGGATGCTTTTCTGCAAAGAGGACAGGACGACTGCACTGTATTGAGGGGAGGATGGATGGGGCCATGTATCACGAGATATTGGCCAACAACCTGAACCCAATAGAACATCTTTGGAGAGAGCTGAAAGTCCGTATTGCCCAGCGACAGCCCCAAAACCTGAAGGATCTGGAGAAGGTCTGTATGGAGGAGTGGGCCAAAATCCCTGCTGCAGTGTGTGCAAACCTGGTCAAGAACTACAGGAAATGCATGATCTCTGTAATTGGAAACAAAGGTTTTTGTACCAAATATTAAGTTCTGCTTTTCTGATGTATCAAATACTTATGTCATGCAATAAAATGCAAATAATTTACTTAAAAATCATACAATGTGATTTTCAGGAGTTTTTTTTTTTAGATTCCGTCTCTCACAGTTGAAGTGTACCTATGATAAAAATTACAGACCTCTACATGCTTTGTAAGTAGGAAAACCTGCAAAATCGGCAGTGCATCAAATACTTGTTCTCCCCACTGTATATAAAAAGTGAAGTCCCACACTGTGTCACGACTTCCCCCGAAGTCGTTTCCTTTCCTTGTTCGGGCGGTGTTCGGCGGACGGCGTCACCGGTCTTCTAGCCATCGTCGATCCACTTTTCATTTTCCATTTGTTTTGTCTTGTTTTCTTACACACCTGGTTTCCATTTCCCTCATTAATTGTTGTGTATTTAACCCTCTGTTCCCCCCCATGTCCTTGTGTGGAATTGTTTGTTTGTAAGTGCTTGTACTCTATGTTACTGGTGCGCATCGGGTTTTTGTACCCATGTAGGTTATTTTTATATTGCCGTGGGTTTTGTTATTAAACTGCTCCGGCTATTACCTATTTCTGCTCTCCTGCGTCTGCCACCAGTTCCGCAACCCTTACACACTGGATATAGTCGCAGTGACAAGTTCTACCAAAGGGGTGTCTACACAAGCAACCGTGTGGCATTTCCTAAGGTTAATGCCAGGCCTAGAATCAACGAGTGCTTCAAACAGTCAGTGGACAAAGAACACTTCCATAACCAGTCTCCTCTTTTGGATTCTAACATGGTAACAGTCTTCCGTCATGACTACATGCATTTAGTTTGTTTGATGCTCATGAGACACCCGTTGGATCTGTGGATGGGCAGTAGTGGTCCACTGCGTTGTCGTATTTCTTCCCGTCAAGCTTCCTCTATCTCGGAAAGGCTTGTAACTTTACGGGAGTACATCCCTATGGAGTTTGCCAGAAAACCTTGTCTACTTGCTAACAGATTAAGATGGAAAGCAACAGAGCTGCATCAGTTTTTATTCTACACAGGTCCACTTAATCTCAAGGAAGAGTTGCAGTCTCCTGTGTATGACAACTTCATGCTCCTTTCTGTTGGTGTATATCTTTTAGCGAGTCCTGAATATTGTTTTACAATAAATGACCTAGCCAACACATTACTTGTCTCATTTGTTCAGCATTTTGGACAACTGTGTGGTCAGGATTTATCGTTTATAACATTCATGGCTTAGTACATCTGAGCGAAGATATCAAAATACATGGACATATATATCTGATTTCAGGCTTTCCGTTTGAAAATGCATTGGGAAAACTAAAAAGAATGGTCAGAAGGCCACACGATCCTTTAACTCAAGTGATCTGCCGACTATCAGAATTTGATAGGTTAAAGTCTAGTTATGATGTTAAAGAAGAGCAGCAAGAAATATCCTTGAGGAAGCCACATCAGGATGGGGCCTGTGCACAGTGTTTTGTTGGAGTAGTGCATCAGTTCAAGGAGCTGTTGATTGATGGATTAGCTGTCAGAACCTCAGTGTCACGACTTCCGCCGAAGTCGGCTCCTCTCCTTGTTCGGGCGGCGTTCGGCGGTCGACGTCACCGTCTTTCTAGCCAGCGCCGCTCCATTTTTCATGTATCCATTTGTTTTGTCTTGTTCCCTGCACACCTGGTTTTCATTCCCCATTTTATGCTATTTTTGTGCTGTCATTTTGACCGGAATAAAAAGTGCGCCTGTTCACTACACTCTGCTCTCCTGTACCTGACTTCGCCTCTGATACACACTCCTAACACAGAGAGAGATGGCTGTATCAGAATTGATAAAGTTGTTTCTGTCCTGAATGTAATTTCTACAGAAGGCAAAGAGTATATTGTGGGTAAAGAATACAGATTGAAAGCACCATTTTTTGAGTATCCTCTTGACTCCAGGGAGTTAGAATTCTATGTGAGTTCTAACCTGTTGTCACGTCCTGACCATAGTGAGTGTTATTTTCTATGGCAGATTAGGTCAGGGCGTGACAGGGGTGTTTGTCTGGTTTTTGTATGTCTATGTTTTGGTTCTAGGTTTGTATTTCTATGTTGGGGTTATTTGGCATGACCTCCAATTAGAGGCAGCAGGTTGTCGTTGTCTCTAATTGGAGGTCCTATTTAAGTTTAGGTTTGTCCCACAGGTGTTTGTGGGTGATTGTTCTTCGTGAGGTTTATGTTCCTCCAGCGTCAGGGTTTGTTGTTTTGTATTTACTTAAAGTGTTAATTGTTGCCTTCGGTTTCACTGATTTAAATAAAACATGTGGAACTACGAAAACGCTGCATCTTGGTCCGCTCTTTCAAACAGCCGTGACACCTGTCCTCAAGAATTCAGTGCTTTCAGGTAAAACATCTGAAGAAATATGTGAGGTTGCCACCATATAACGGACATGCGATTTATCCTCTTTTGCACTCAGTCCTAGGACTGGAACTCGATTCAACCCCCTGTCGATTCCCTATAATATATTTTTGTAAGTATACCTACTTTAGCCCAGAAAAATGATGTTGCTACTAACTTAGTTTATGAGTGCATGTGAGCATATTTTATTTTTAAACATGCTCACAAGCTCCCATCACATAAATATTTTTTTAGCTACTGTAGTGGTGACTAAAGTTAGCTGAAGTGTGTAATGGTTGTCGGAGAACTATCTAATATAAAGTTATAAAATAGTGAACTTCCAATAAAAGCAGTAATATCTGTAATATACAGTATCATTTTAACCAAATGATTTTGAGTATAAGATATGAACATGTGTATTGAGGGATTACATGTTATAACGTACTGATAGTGTTCCTTAGTATACAGATGTTCAGTCTCACGAAACTTTTAAAACATTTGTTTGAAAAACAGAAGATTCCCAGGAGAATGTGTTGATGATGAGCCAAAGAGTATGTCAGAGAGAAATCTATCCAGTGCACCAACAATTTAAGAGAGCAAAAGCAACAGAATGTTAAAGATACAACTGAAGCGTGCACCAAAAATCTATAATCTATAACCACTGCAGTTCCAAAACTATGCATCTCCTGGGCCGTCAGACTCCAGAGGACACGCCTCTCCTGGGCCGTCAGACTCCAGAAGACACGCCTCTCCTGGGCCATTCGACTCTAGAGGACATACAGTACGTCTCCGGGCCCATCAGACTCCAGAAGACATGCCTCTCTTGGGCCATCAGACTCCAGAAGGCGCATCTCTCTTGGGGCATCAGACTCCAGAAGACACTCCTCTCCTGAGCCAACACAGTCTGCTTATACTGAGTCACAAGATTTTAGAAGGTTGCACCAAATAAATACATTGGCCAATATGAATATCTAGGAACATGTTTTCAATTGACTTTTAACTTCATTTGAGAAAATGTAGTATATGGCAAATCTATTGTTTTTTTTATTGCAGATGTATAACAGGTTTAAGTAAAAACATTGTAATTTTTATTGACATTACAACCCCATTATGATGATCATGGGAAATTCCACCCCCAAAAAACAATTTAGATACTGTCAAAGCATACACAGGAAAACAATAAACACGAAACTCACAACAGGCTTACTACAAACAAAAGGACTAGCAGTGTTAGCACAACCACCCACCAACCCAAGTGACAAACATACTCCTAAATACGTCCTGACCAAAATACTACACCACTACTCCCTCTGATGGTCAGGACGTATTTAGGAGTATGTTTGTCACTTGGGTTGGTGGGTGGTTGTGCTAACACTGCTAGTCCTTTTGTTTGTAGTAAGCCTGTTGTGAGTTTCGTGTTTATTGTTTTCCTGTGTATGCTTTGCTCTTCTATATTAAAAAGACGAGTATCCACATTCCGTCTGCAGTTTGGTCCATACAACACGGCTTCGACAATTATGACAGACACGCCATTTTTACGCTAGTCTACTGTTGATACACTTCCAAAATGTCAGCAATTTTTAATATACAAAAAGTGTCAAAGAATTATGCATTTTACATTGTGTTTTGAGTTGTGATTGCTGAATGTAACAAACTGTACCTACATACTTTTCTTTATAGCATTAGAGTAATACAATATCAATACAAATGATACAGGTTACTAATGTTTGAATTTCCAGTAGGGCTGAGCTAATCGAGTCCAGATGGTTAACAACTAGCAATGCCTCTGCCGAGTCTCTTGATTACTTCCCCACCCCTATGTCTGGAAGAAACTTAACTCAACGCAAAGGACCACAAATCACTGAAGTGAACAACTGTGAGTATTTGTTTTGCACTAAGGAATTGTGCTGAATAAAGATGTGTGGCTCAGTTGGTAGAGCATGGTGTTTGCAATGCCAGGGTTGTGGGTTTGATTCCCACGGGGGACCAGTACGGGGAAGAAAAAAAAAATTAAATTAAATGTATGCATTCACTACTGTAAGTCGCTCTGGATAAGAGCGTCTGCTAAATGACTAAAATGTCAAATGTAACAATTCACCAGTACTTATGCTCAGCCTTCCCTGTGGCTCAGTTGGTAGAGCATGGTGTTTGCAACGCCAGCATGGTGTGTGCAATGCCAGGGTTGTGGGTTCGATTCCCACGGGGGGCCAGTACAAAAAACAAAACACAAAAAATATGCTTGAAATGAAAATGTATGAAATGTATGCATTCACTACTGTAAGTCGCTCTGGATAAGAGCGTCTGCTAAATGACTAAAATGTAAAATGTAAAAAATGCTCCCCGATTGAAATGTTGAAGATAGGAGTGCATCGCTTTGCAAACCCCAGATGTAGTATGCATCGTAAAAAAAATATTTAAACATTGCGAGTCGCCAGTTCAGAAAAAAGGCTTTCTTATTTATATTACATTTTCACTTTCCGAAAAATACCTCCCATCTTATGTGACAGCTGACGCATACTCTCCTCTCCTTCTTTCATGCGTTGTCTAGTCAAGCTGCACACCACCCAGCTTTACATGCTAACCAACACGCGTTTGACAACTTTTTATTTTAGGCTTTATTAGTTTGATCATTTGTCAGGTTATTGTTATCTATGCCCTGTGGGTATGGATAAGCAGTTTTTTTACTGACTGTCAGATATACTGCATGTGCATGTGGTACAACTTGTAGTTTTGGGGTTTAGTTCTGATAAAACTTGTCACGCCCTGACCATAGAGATCCCTCGGGGTTCTCTATGGTGTAATAGGTCAGAGCGTGACTAGGGGGGTTTCTAGATAGAAATATACTATGTTGGTGTATGGTTCCCAATTGGAGGCAGCTGAAAATCGTTGCCTCTAATTGGGGATCATACTTAGTATGTTCCTTTTCCCACCTGCGAGGTGGGATATGTTTTGTTTTGTATATGTGCTACGTATTTCACATCGTTATATCTTTGTTGTTTTGAGAAGTTTCACCATTATTAAAATGTGGAACTCTACTCAGGCTGCGCCTTGGTCCAATTATTTATATGACGATCGTGACAAAATTGGTGGTAAGTTTCCACAAACCTGCCAACCTGTACACATTTTGTGTAGTATCTACACAATTTGAAGTCAAAATACACAACAATGAAAGACAACCTTAAAATAATGCAAAAGAGTTGTGTCGTGGACGAATCAGAATTAGTTGGGTAACATAGATAATTAAGATGTTTTATTAGTATAATATGCTTATTTGAGGTACTTGTCATTAGAAAGTGTCCATTGGACTCTGGTGTCTTTTCAGTTACACATTTCCCTTAGCTGGGGCTCAGACTCTGTGGGCCCAGAGAGGGGAAGAGGTCAGACTTGTCTTTTACCTGTCTCTGTTGCTCTGCAGAATATCAGCAAGAGAGGAGGACCGAATGAAATATTGTCTTCATATGTGAATGTCTCTTTACCTATGCTTAAACCATGTGAAGGGATGGCGTGATTACTGGGGAACCAATGACTTGTCTCCACAATGTCTATGAGCAAGTCACACCCTCCTTTTCCTTATTGTGGGGAGGTTTATGGCAGTGTCTGGGACCATGGTCTCTTACATCTCACACTTATCCTGTGATAATATATGGCCTAGAGGCTCACTCCCTCCAGTGAGCCTGTCCAGGAGTGGGGTCAAGAGGGGGTTTGCTTGAGATGGGAGTATCTAGAGTTGACAATTGATATATGCCATTGGATGAAATGGTGTTTTCGTTCTATACCATACCAGGGAGGGACAGTTCTAAGGAGACCAGATACTGGGCTATTCAATGAACCCTGTTGACATAGCAGTTACTGTCTGATGTGTTTTATTGATATCTGTCATACAAAACGTAACCTTTGTGAACTGTTACTAAGTATCTGTGGTTTGTCAATGTACGTTGAAGGGGCTGTATCGTTGCTATAAAAGATCCCTGAGCCATTCTGTAAGCACCTCATTAAATGATTCATTCGAGAGAATGCATTAGTGGGGTCAAGAACTTTTGCAAAAGTATCTTAAGTATTAAAGATGTAGTTTAACTCGGACTGGTGTGTTTTGTAACTCCTCATTTGGTAATGCGGAAATTAGCCATCACATTTGGCGACGAGGATGGGATGTGAATCTTCACTTGGTGATTGCTCCTGATGACCTAGGTAAATCGTGCACGAGGGATCCCTCAAACTTGGGATCTCAGGGAAACCACACTTCGGGAACGAAGCAGATGGACCCACCTTTGATCTGAGAGGCAGCGAGCCGAGTGGATACCACATTTCGAACTTAGTTTTTTTTAAGAAAGAGGTGAGCAAAACACACTTGAAGTCGAGTTTTTAGAAATTAGCCTCTGTTACGTGAGCTCTGAGTGTGTATTCCTTTGTGAGGGGGGCACCTTGGAGGCGTAAACAGGGCCGAGTCAGAGGAGAGAAATCTGAGAGTTTGCGGACTCAATGATACTCTGCCACTGGTCGGTTGCGGGCGACCTAGAGCCATCCTGACACTGAATTGATCACAGTGGGGATTGGTGCGGTCTGTGGGGGTGAGGGGCCAGGGTGACTGTGTGTTCTGTGTGAAACATGGTACTTGGTGAAGCCCTATTGGAATAAGGACCTAGTTCTGAGAATGTCTGTGTGACTGTCTAAGTGACCCTCAGAGGTGGTGAATTCCAATTATTTTAAATGTGCTAGCCAGGTATGCCCTGGGTTACTCTGTGTGAGTATTTTGTTAAAGTTACCACTAGGTAATCTTTGTAGGAGCGTTCTGTGTGAGCGTGAGTAGGTTTACTCTGTGTGAGTAACCTTTCAATTATGTTCTGATGTTCTGTGTGAACATCGGACCAGTTCTGTGTGAGTATCGGGCCAATCCTGTGTGGGTGATCCTTAAAGTTCTGTGTGAGTACCTAAACATTTCTAACGTTTCATATGGATTCTGTGAAAATATGATAAATTGTATGTGTGTATAATCGATTACTAGAGATTTGATAAAGAAAGTAATGCTGAGAATATAATTAGATACAATTTAAACCACCCATTCGTAGACGTACGTGGGTTTTGAGTTGGTATCTTTAATGGATCATTTGATAAAGATGAGGTTTTAAGCGTTATTAAACTGTCTACAATGTTTGGGAAATTGTGCTCTAGAAACTGATTGCCGTGTGTCCACTTTTGGTTATTTTACCCTAACGATGTAACTATAAATGCTTATTGGATTATCTCCCTCTGGGTAAAACAGTTGAAATAAAAATGCCCTTAATGTCTGAAACTGTTTTATTTTTTCCTCCCAGTATGAGAGGAGTTGCTGGATTTATTGAATAAACCGTTTTCCATAAAGTTAGAGTGAATTAAGATGGAATCTCGACGTAATTGATAAAGTCGGACAAAGCCTAGGGTATCCATCAAACTAATTATCATTGGCTGATTTTAATATGATGAAGTAAAGTCATTGAAATACGATGAGAAAACATCTACTTTTATTAAAAGGCGCAAGATCTGTTTCATAGTCTATGAATGTTGATTTTACTCTTTGACTGCTAATCTATTCATTTGGTATGTGAGAATCATCGCTGGTGTAAATCTTGGATTTTTTAAGAGGGCTATTTTCTGGGAATTGTCTCAGTAATCCGTGCCTGATTTTACGACTACAGACAATTGTGAATGGGTTTATTTGCTGGGAGTCTAGCATTGGTGGTACAGGAGTAGAAATCTCGCCTGCCACGCAGGAGGCCAGGGTTATCCTAGCCCATGCACCACGGGACTGATTATAATTCTACTATTGGTATGTTTTGCCTGGAGAGATACGGTTGCTAGCGTTTGTTTAAGATATAAATGTACCGTTTTGATAGCTTGATTAGTTTAAATTGAAAGACTAATTCATTAGAAAATAATAGCGAGGGAATTTTGATATGATACTGTAACGACCCTGGGTTTATAAGCGCGGAAATCGACCCTGCCGGGCGAGCATGCTTTTGTGGCACAGTCGATAGCGCGCCGGACTTCGGGCTAGAAGGTCGAGGGTTCGAGACCTGCTCCCTGCTAGAAGGTCGAGGGTTCGAGACCTGCTCCCTGCTGTTTCATTACAATACGTTGTCTGTTGCTGGAACTGACGTACAGAGAAAGAGTTGAATGATGTTATTGTTATAAGTATGGTGATTTACAAGTTATTTTTAAAGTCTTGGATATTTCATAAGTGTAAAGCTGAAAGAGAAGAGGAAGTTGTGAAGTTTGGGTTTAATCTTACTATAGAGGTAAGGCAGAACGTTGGTTGAGTAGTGGGTTATATTTTTGCTTACGGGTAAAACAAAAGATGAGAAAATAATTGGTTATGTGCGCTGAGCTATGCTTGGGCTATGTTTGGCTGGAAGGAAGGATTTTGTGATGTGAATGCTGGTTATTGATTCTTGGTTTGAATGTTTAGGTAACACCAGTGAATTAGAAAATGAAGTTTATGTATTAAAACATATTACTCTGTTTCCATTACGTGGAACAATGTCAGGACAGTACAGTGAATTGCAGGTTGAGTTAATTTTATTTTACAGGGACAGTGCGAATTCATCACAGTTGTGTGTGTGCTTGGCCGGCGTGCGCGTTCCTGTAAGACGTAGAGTCGCAAGATAGCGCGAGGACGAGCTTTGTGAGGGGGGTGAGTGTAACCGAGGTGGTGTGCAAATAGCGTTTCAATCGGTGACGTTACTCGCTCTGAGACCTTGAAGCATAGTTTTGTTACTTCTGTAGTAAAACAATTTCATATGTTTTGGAAATTAGCTAGGTTGCATTTGGTTATTTGAATTACCTTTTTCATTTTCTTTTAAAAGAGAGGTTAGAATCAAGTATGATGCCGTGGAACGTTAAAATCAGATATCACGTGGAACTTTTCCCCTGATACATAGACATCTGTCTCAGGGGCATCAGTTGTTTTCTTTGTGAGGAACATGCAGACTGTGTTTTGTGTTTTATTTTTAATTTTATTGAGATGCAAACATGAGTCTCTGAGCAACTTTGTCATCTCAACCATTACAGTAGTGAGTTCTTGTGTAGGTTGTTTGTTAATTGCATGCATTTATCACTATCATCTGCATACATTGGAATTTCAGACCCTGTACAGACAGAAGGAAGATCATTCATGTATGAGCTGAACAGTATTGACCTTTGGGGAATTAAAACATTGTGTATTATGAGTGGAAAAAAGTTAGTTTTGATTCTTACGCTGATGAGACAGCACACATTTTTTTAAGGTTTTAGATTTGTTAAACAAGGATTGTTGTACTAAATTTATGCAACAGGCTGAAATGAGTTGATTGTGGGAAAAACGTTTCTGGGTTTGTTTGTTGTTTACTGTTTATTGTTTATTTTTGGTGTTGTTTTCACTTAATTAAACATTGTATTATCTGATGTGTTTGAGTAGGATTCTTTCCTCCAGGACGGATGGAAGTCAACTAAAGTATGTATGTTAAAGGCGACATGGGAGAACACGTCTCAAACTACATTTTATTAAATGACTGGGATTAAATATTGCTGAACATTCCAAAGGTGAAAAAAGCTATCACATATTTGTTGGACATTGGTCTAGTAATGATACCAGGATAATTGTATCTAAGGGTCAATTAAGCATGCATATACATTGATGCAGATTAAAACTAATGATTAATGATGAGGGAGTACAGTGGAATTATCATTAGGTTTTGTTTGTAGTTAACTTTTGGGTTTCTGAATCAATTGTATAATGAATGCTAACGAAGTGTTTTGTGTTTTTCTTTGGGAAAATGGGGATTTCATTGTCTATGTTTCCTGGGGCTATAATCTTGGGTGAGTGAGATTGAGGCTGTAAACTACCAAAATGGAAGAGGCCTGGACATGTTTTGTTTGTTTTTACTTTAGGGTTTGCAAATACCCATACACAACACATTTGTTATTACTATTTGTTGGTGTTTTTATAATAGTATGTTTGATTTGTTTTTCTATTTCCTGTGGGATTGGTGAGTTTTCCATATGACTTTGTGCTAAGATATCTTAAAGGGGTATACACATGGAATTTTTAGAAGTTTTTTTCCTGAAATTTAATTAAAGATGTGGATTCTTTTGTTAATAAAATGTTCTGGGTAACCTGTGATACAACATGTAGAAAATGTTTGATGTTTGAATTTTGTTTTGTCTAAGATAGTAAGAAACATTTCTGTGAAGGGGTGGTTTGACTTATGACCTTTGTCTGGGTTTTCCTGTGTGGTCTGATCAGCCTCATGGGAAAGCAATTTGGATAATACATTTTAGGTCATTTGTTATACTGATTTCAAGGTAATTCGTGAAATGTATAATTATGATGGAATTTAAAGTTGTTAGACATATTTGTAATTTGGACCTATGTGATATAGGGCATTGCCTTTCACTAAGGGTAGGCTGCTTGAAGTCTGTTTTCCTATGACCATATGGGTAAATAATTTTTTCTTTGTGGAGGTTTTCAGAGTTGTGATTTTCATTTGATTATGTTATTTGACATTTTATTTTATCTTTTGATTTGTAGTAGTGTTTTTTTAATACATTACTCTCATGGAGAGTCATGTGTTTAAATAAAATGGGGGAGGATACAGTTCTTTGAGGGTTTGGATTCAGTTCTTTGAGGTTTTGGATTCAGTTCTTTGAAATTTGGATTGAAGTTTACACACCTTGAGTGATATGTGAAGGAGTGTATTGTTGTGTTGTTTGTTCTGTTCTATTCCTGATGGGTTATAGGTCTAACTTCCTGATTCTGTGGCTCTGCGATGGAGTTGAAATTGTGATGGGAAGTATTAGCCAATTTGAAAGAATAGTTTCAATAGAAGGTGTTGTTATTCTCTTTGAATAATGTTTAGACATTTGTATTAAAAATAATTGGTAAAAGTAATAATTTATCATGTAGTGAATGAACTGAACTAAACTGTTGTTCTGATCTGTTCTTTCGAGGTTATCATGAAAAGTGACATCAGACGGTATCTTAATGCATGGAAGAGATAATTGGACCGAAAAGTGTGTGTACCTCAAACCCCCTCTAATTGGCTGAAGAAGGAGTGACGAAGGCATTGAATATGGCCCTGTCCGAACCATTTCTACTGAGAGGAATGGCCGAGCCAGCAACCGGTGTACAGTATCCGATCTAAGATATCAACTGCTTTTCTCTCATGTTTCTCTCAGGAGTGTGAGAGGAGTCCACGTGGAGTGAGCATGGGGAAAGGTGCTGTTCTAAACTTTTCTTATGTTGCTGGTATATTGGTTGACGAATGGACAAGACATAATGGGCATCTAAGGTGAAACATTGACATTGGGACATTATAATGGGTCATTCACTTTGAACTTTAAAGTTATCTGAAGAAGAACGAAGAGGACGCCAGAAGAATCAGTGCCTGGAGAGAGGGGTTTGGTCAACTGTGCCCAAAACGGTTTAGACTTTTGGGGTATCAGGTTGATTATAGAGGTCTACACCACGTAAAATTATAGTAATTTAGATTAAGAATGCATTGAGATACTGATCTGTAGAATAATCGTGATAAAATTGTTAATAGTAGAAATTATGGGATAATTATACTGGATGTTAAAATGAATGGACATTCTGCTAATATTGATGTGTGTTTAAATTTAGTTTTTACTTTGAGTGATAAGACAAATTTGAATCACTGAGCAATGTCATTTTGAAATTTTGGTTGGATAATTAACTGAGTTCTAATTATGATTTTATTTGGAAATTGAATGAATTTTAAAACTGAAAGATTGATTTGAGTTGAATATGTTAATATCTAAATGGGTGAAGAAATTAATGTATTAGAGATAGATTGTTTTGATTGTTGTTATGAACTAAGGATGTTGAGGTTATTATAAGCATGCCATAGTGACTGCCATGGGTGAACTCTGATCTGGAGAGTGAAAATGATCCTAATCTATTGGATCTATAGGCATTGCCTTATAAATAGTGGAATCATGATGTTTGTCTTGGGTCATGTTCAATAGGCACCAAGGAGATACATTTTATTTTAACTAGGAGTCACTACCTGGATTTGTACAACAAGATATGCTAATTATAGTTTCTGGGATGGAAATAGTCATTTCCAGCATACTATGCTGATCCATTGGAGTGTGATAGATAACTATTATTTTATTAAACTCCATTGTTGCATGCACTGCATTATGCATTAAATATGTGATTTTCACTGTCTATGGAAAATATAGCTTTGAATCTCATAAACTGTATGCATTTTTTGTTTTTCTTCATGGGTTCGTGCAGGTGACTGTGTATCATAGTCTTCCCAGACAAATTGCTAGAGTGTTTAGTAAATGTTGGGGGATGGTAATAAGAGACAGTGCTGAGTTTCTTGGGATGTTATGTGCAGGAACCCCTGGAAATGAGTTATTGTTTTGTGATTTTTGGTTGATGTAGAATATATGTATATGTGAATGAATGTTCTTAAATCTGGTGATTTTCTTTTAAGTTGAGAGGGGACACAGAGGGATGACTGTCTTTTCTGTTGTGATGAAGCCTGTGTTTAGACACTGGTTCCGCTGTAACGTTACTGTTCTGATTCTCTAGAAGGGACGGAGTCCCTTGAGAGGGGAATGTCGTGGACGAATCAGAATTAGTTGGGTAACATAGATAATTAAGATGTTTTATTAGTATAATATGCTTATTTGAGGTACTTGTCATTAGAAAGTGTCCATTGGACTCTGGTGTCTTTTCAGTTACACATTTCCCTTAGCTGGGGCTCAGACACTGTGGGCCCAGAGAGGGGAAGAGGTCAGACTTGTCTTTTACCTGTCTCTGTTGCTCTGCAGAATATCAGCAAGAGAGGAGGACCGAATGAAATATTGTCTTCATATGTGAATGTCTCTTTACCTATGCTTAAACCATGTGAAGGGATGGCGTGATTACTGGGGAACCAATGACTTGTCTCCACAATGTCTATGAGCAAGTCACACCCTCCTTTTCCTTATTGTGGGGAGGTTTATGGCAGTGTCTGGGACCATGGTCTCTTAGATCTCACACTTATCCTGTGATAATATATGGCCTAGAGGCACACCTTTGAACTGTTACTAAGTATCTGTGGTTTGTCAATGTACGTTGAAGGGGCTGTATCGTTGCTATAAAAGATCCCTGAGCCATTCTGTAAGCACCTCATTAAATGATTCATTCGAGAGAATGCATTAGTGGGGTCAAGAACTTTTGCAAAAGTATCTTAAGTATTAAAGATGTAGTTTAACTCGGACTGGTGTGTTTTGTAACTCCTCATTTGGTAATGCGGAAATTAGCCACCACAGTTGGTTTCAGTAATTGACAGGATTTTCGAAATGCTAAATTTTCCAATTCACTGCATACCCAACCAAAGACCTACAACAGCAACATATTTTCAAAAACATATAGAGAGATCTGTTTTGGGCTTTCATGATTCCTCCTGGTCTTCAAATTTTGTTTACTCTGAAACACGTATACATGTTTCATAACTGGAGGGCAGACCAGGAATTATTCTCAGCGCAATGACAGGAAAAACATCACTATTGAATGGAGAAGATTGCTTTTGTTTGTTTTGTTATGAACCGGCTCAGAGTTCGCAACAAAAGGGAGACAAGGAGTATCAAAATATATATTTATTAAATAAAGTAACTAAGTAATTAACAATGGTGTGTGTAATCAGTAATCAGTAGTGTAAGTGAGTGTTTTGCATACCTGAATGTAATAATGCATTGTGTTGAAAGGTGCCAAAGCAAATAACCAAAAAGCCACAAAACTACACAACCAAAACCAACAAAGTGTCTGCGTGGAGAGAGTCTATCAATGACTGTGGAAGAGGTGTCTTTATCCTGGGACACACCCGAGCCCAGGTGTTTCCCATCTAGCTGACGACCCTTCCAACTCCGCCCACTGGCATCCTACTAAGGAACAAGAGCAAAGAGAGAAAATACAGCAGACAGAGTGGGAGGGTCGTCACACCCCCCCCCCCCCCCCCATAAAACCGGGGACCAACAAGGACCCCGGAACAACGTACCAGCCTCTGCCTCCCAAATTGACAAGGGGTTACGTGTTCACAGTTCCACCTGCCCCAACCAACCTCCTCCCCAGACCTCAGCAACCTTTACACAGGAAGCAACTTTTAAGAGGAAAGAAGAAAACGAGACCAGGAGGGAACAGACAGGAACGACAGAACATGACAACACCAAACAACGGTCAGTCACGTACATATTCAGGAACAGGGCGCACGAGAGAGCGCATCAGCAATCACATTATCAGTTCCCCGGATATGCCTCACATCGAGATGGAAGGATTGTAAAAATAAACACCATCTCATTATCCTCTGATTGGGACACATCATGGACCTGAAAAAGGTGAGAGGGTTATGGTCGGTGTAGACCACAATAGGTACTACTCCCGACCCAACATACACTTCAAAGTGTTGTAGCGCCCAAATGAGTGCTAGCGCTTCTTTTTCAATGACCGAGTAGTTCAACTGATAACGGTTAAACTTTTTGGAAAAGAAACTAACAGGCCTCTCAACCCCAGACACATCTACTTGCAGCAAAACTGCACCTGCCCCCACATGACTAGCATCCACCTGCAAGGTAAATGACAAATCCACACGAGGAGCAGCCAGCACCGGAGTTGAGGTAAGCAACCTCTTTGCATCTTCAAAAGCCTGTTGACAATGAGAAGACCATACGTAAACAGCCTTAGCTTTCAACAATTCTGTCAAGGGAGCGACCACAGTAGAAAAGTTCCTACAAAAGCCACGGTAGTAACCAATCATTCCCAAGAAACGCATAAGTTCCTTTTTTGTAGTTGGTGGTGGAAAAGCATCAATAGCTACCACTTTAGCCCGAACAGGACGCACTTCACCCTGCCCAACCACCTTTCCAAGGTATGTAACAGTTGCCTGAGCAAACTCACATTTAGCCAAATTGATCGTGAGGCGACCTGCAGCCAGACGTTCAAACAAGGCTTGAATACGGGACAGATGTTCCTCCCAGGTATCTGCATATATCACTACATCGTCCAGATAAACAGCGCACCCGGCCAGACCTGCAACAACACTGTTCATAAGTCGCTGAAAAGTGGCAGGTGCATTACGCAGGCCGAAACTCATAACCGAATACGAGTACAGACCAGAGGGTGTAATAAAGGCAGAGATTTCACGTGCCCTACTCGTTAGGGGCACCTGCCAATAGCCCTTTAACAGGTCAAATTTGCTCACAAACTTAGCTGCTCCGACTTGATCTACGCAGTCCTCCATCCGAGGAAGAGGAAATGAATCTGGCTTAGTGACAGCATTTACCTTACGGTAATCCGTACAAAATCTGTTTGTTCCATCCGGTTTACTGACCAAGATACAGGGAGAAGCCCAACTGGAGAAAGAAGGCTCTGCTATCTTACTCTCCAGCATGTACCTGACCTCAGCATCCAGACAACGCAGTTTCTCTGCAGAAACTCTATAGAATCGCTGACGAATGGGGTCAGCATCTCCAATGTCAATATCATGCTCTATCAAGTTTGTACGTGTTGGTGTATCAGAAAACAACTCTGGAAATTTCCGAATCAGACCAACCATCTCTTTTCGCTCATCAACAGGTAGATGAGTAAGAAGGTCGTCCAAAATATCCAGTGTCTCTGAATTTTTCAATCTACCTTGCAATATGCAATCGTCGGGACCAGGAACATCTTCCTCATCATGCACAGACCTAGCATGAGAAAAACCAAAGGATGTAACGGTATCAGCCAAAAGAACAGGTTTACCATCCTCTGTAGACTCCCACTGTTCAGTCTCCGTTGAACGTGCATAATAGGGTTTTAACAAATTTACATGGCACAGTTGGTGTGCTTTTCTCCATTCTGGAGTGGCAACTAGATAATTCTGCTCAGTGTACTGGCGCACCACTGTATATGGACCTTGAAACTTGGCTTGAAAAGGAGAACCAATAATTGGCAGCAGAGCAAGAACCTGGTCACCTGGACTAAAGTGACGAGGCTCAGTTCGACGATCAAATATGCCCTTCATCCTTTCCTGTGAAGATGATATTTTTTCTTTCGCCATTTCACCAGCGGCGTACAAGCGTCGCCGGAAATCACACACATACGATAACAGGGACTGAGGAGGCTCGGGAGACTTCCAATCATCCTGGAGAACAGATAAAAGTCCACGCACCCTATGTCCAAACACAAGGTCATTTGGACTGAAACCTGTGCTCTCCTGTGAAACCTCCCTAGCGGCTAACAATAACCAAGGCAACCCCTCCTCCCAATCCTTATCCATCTCAGTACAATAAGCTCTCAACAAAGACTTAAGTGTTTGATGGAAACGTTCCAGTGCTCCTTGACTTTGCGCATGATAGGCACTAGACAAATTGTGTTTAATATGGAGCTGTTGGAGAACCTGACCAAAGAGATTAGAGGTGAAATTTGATCCTTGATCACTCTGAATGACCTTAGGGATTCCAAACAGTGAGAAAAACTGAGTCAAAGCTTTTAACACAGACTTAGTCGTGATAGACCGGAGAGGATAGGCAGCAGGAAACCTAGTGGTCTGACACATCACAGTCAACAAATAATTATTACCTTTTTTAGAACGAGGCAGAGGACCAACACAATCAATAATCAGGTACTCAAAAGGTTGGCTGAGTACCGGAATAGGAAACAGTGGTACCGGCTTAATAGCTTGATTAGGTTTACCAGTTAATTGACAGGTGTGACAAGTTTTGATAAAATCAGAAACATCTCTCTTCAATCCAGGCCAAAAGAAATGTCTTAATACGCGATTGTATGTTTTCCTCACACCCATATGTCCAGCAACGTCATTGTGAGAAGTGGTCAAAACCAACTCACGAAGCTTAACTGGTACAACAACCTGACTAATCGCCTCCCCCAGAAAACAACTACCATGAGACATCCACTTTCTCATCAGGACATCCTCTAGGAGAAAATATCCATGTGCGACATCTCCCAACTGTTCCACAGGCACAATTTGGTCACGCAACTTCTCTAATGTGGGGTCAGTCCGTTGCGCATCGATTAGATCGGAGCGGGGTACAGGTAACGGGATAACGGGGAAAACAGTGAGAGACGTCTTTGTGGTATTCTCATTTACCGACGCAGTAACTAGGTCGCCATGGATCATAGAACGCGTCACTGCACAGGCAGAGAACACCTCTGGGAAACTCTGCGCACTCTCATCAGGAATCCCTACAATTGACGGTATAGTGGAAACCACTAGAGATGGAGACACAACAGGCCACACACGCTCACCAGCCAAGTTATTCCCAAGGATAACGTCAATACCCTCAATAGGCAATGAAGGACGCACCCCCACAACAACCTCACCTTTCACCAGTCCACAATCCAACATTAGTCTATGCAATGGAACTGACAGAGTGTTCAAACCTATTCCCCTAATTAGCACGCTATTCCCTGAATCAGTCTCAGCAGAGAAGGGTAACAGAGATTCCAACACAAATGATTCAGAGGCACCTGTGTCTCTTAGGATCTTCACTGGCACTAGGTTCTTACTTCCTAACAGAGACACAAAACCCTCCGTAATGAAAGGTAAATAGTCTGGATCAATATGGACTTTCACCTGCCCCTGGGCATGAGACAATGTGTCAGGAGTGAACTGATGTGGAACAGGCGCAGCTAGCGCCGTAGGCTTAGATTTAACAAAAGTACCTGTACTGAACTTATCCCTAGACCTAAGAACCGGACATTCGTTTTTCCAATGTCCTGAGCCTAGACAGTAGTGACACTCTTGACCAAAGTCAGTTTTACCATGGGAGTCAGGCTCAACCCTAGTTGAATAAAACTCTGCCCGTGAACCAGAGTATCTCGGTGAGTGAGGTCCAAATCTCTCCGAACGTCTCCACTCACTCCGAATACGGGGCTCTACAAAAACAGTTTTGTGAGTCAAAACATATTCGTCTGCCAAAACCGCAGCTTCAGCGACAGTTTTAACTTTCCGTTCGTTAATGTACGTGGCTATACGATCAGGGACTGTGTCCTTAAATTGCTCTAACATAATCAGCTCACACAGCCCTTGGAAAGTCATAACTGCAGAGGCGGAACACCAGCGATTAAACTGTGAAGATAATTGTCGCACAAACTCAACATGAGTTTGTTTATCATCCCTTTTTAAAGTTCTAAATCATTGGCGGTAAGCCTCAGGAACCAATTCGTAAATCTGTAACACCGCCATTTTAACCTTATCATAACTGACACTGTCGGCTACACTAAGAGCTGAATATGCTTCCTGCGCTTTACCAGTCAGCACACACTGCAACATTAAAGCGCGATCAGAATCAGGCCAACTTCTAGCGTTAGCAACACGCTCAAACAACGAAAAGAATGTCTCAGGGTCCCTTTCATTAAACTGAGGCAACAACCGTAAATTCCCAACAATGTCAAATGTGTCCGGGGCACGACCAAAAGAGGAACGATTCCTAAGTAAATCTGCGTCACCTTCCCAGAGCAAACTCTCTCCTGAGAGCTTTCCTTCCCTAACCAACTCTAGTCGCTCTTGTTGCAGCTTGATTTTAGCACGCTCCATATCCTGTTTAAACTCCAATTCCTTCTCATATTTAACCCGATCAGCAGCCAATTCCTTTTCATATTTTAACTGATCAGCAGCCAATTCCTTTTCATATTTTACCCGATCATGCTCTTGCTGTAACAGAAGCAGCTCTTTCTGCTGTTCAAAAAGAAGACTACTAGGACTAACCGATGGAGCGGTAATTGTGACATATCGGGAAGATGGTGAGTCCTCAACAGAGGCTGCCCCAGTGGTAACATCAAGAATACCGCTCTCCATCAGATTGGCCTTCAATATTAACCTAATAGAATTTTTTAGACGTTTATCACTAATTTCAACCTTGTAGTGTTCAGCAACCTTCAGCAGCTGTTCTTTAGTACATAAGTCTAACAGTTCCTCTGATGGAAAGCGAATGAACTCGTCTACATTAGACACCATAGTCAGAGAAAAAAAAAATTCTCACTCAACCCCTCTGCTGAGCACACCAGACCACAACAAGAGAAATAACAATCACACTGGCACCACAGAAAGAGAGATGAGATATGGAGCTTCCCCAAAACCTACAATAACTCAACCCTAGTCTTCATGCAGATTTGCGATGGGTAATTATGCACTGTAGCCCGCTGGCAAGGAAGTAACCCCCCAGCACGCTGGTAGATTCCACCAAGCCACGGATGTGCTCCCGAGACAACTGCTCAGTCCACAGACACCACACAAAAATAACAAACTTTAACAATGCCCAACATATTCCAAAAATGAAACACGTCGCTAAGCCTATCAGGGGAAAAAGGCTATAGCTCCGGGTAGTAAGTTTCACTACCCTACCCAACTCTCCCACCGAGGTACACAGCTGATTGCACTCACCTCCTCAGACCAACGTCCCAACAGCAAGTAGAACAAGCGTTTCCAGGCTGGGCAGGGCCTGGAAACTAACCAATGTACTCTCTCCAACACAGCACACAAACCAAACAAACAAAAGCAACCAGTACTGAGCACCAAACTCAAACTAACAAAATATATAAACAAAGCACCTACAGAATTTAACATACCTCCACGTTTTCTCCCAAACACAATCCGTTCAAAATCCCGGATGAGCCCCCACTTGTTACGAACCGGCTCAGAGTTCGCAACAAAAGGGAGACAACGTGGAGACAAGGAGTATCAAAATATATATTTATTAAATAAAGTAACTAAGTAATTAACAATGGTGTGTGTAATCAGTAATCAGTAGTGTAAGTGAGTGTTTTGCATACCTGAATGTAATAATGCATTGTGTTGAAAGGTGCCAAAGCAAATAACCAAAAAGCCACAAAACTACGCAACCAAAACCAACAAAGTGTCTGCGTGGAGAGAGTCTATCAATGACTGTGGAAGAGGTGTCTTTATCCTGGGACACACCCGAGCCCAGGTGTTTCCCATCTAGCTGACGACCCTTCCAACTCCGCCCACTGGCATCCTACTAAGGAACAAGAGCAAAGAGAGAAAATACAGCAGACAGAGTGGGAGGGTCGTCACAGTTTATTAAATGTTTTTTATTGTTTAAAAGATCTTCTGACAAAGTAGGAAATTATATTAGAACAACTTAGAATAATTTTAATAACCGTTCAAGACCATAGAGACAGGAGGGTCCTGCAAGAAGACCTACCTGATGGTATTTTCCAGTAGGCAGTGTTCAAGAGAGGAGCTGAAGAGGGGAGCTGAAGGCCAGCAGAGAGTTTAGGCAAAAGATGGTGAAATCTCTTTTTGCATTTCCTGACCTAGTCAGCCATTAGAATTATGCTTTAAAAGTTTGTGGTATTATTAGCTGAGATATAACCAAAATCCAGATCTGTATGGAGCCTTAGTTATCCAAAACTAAGATAATGTTTGTGTTTTAGGAGAAAAAAAATGTTTCTCAGTAGCTATTAACATTTGGTAAATGACTTAATACTGACATACAGTATCCATATGTTATGGTCCCTTTTCTCTTGTCTATGTGGTTACAGATTGACTATTTGTGATTGAACCGTGGCTGTGATGTGAAAGAGTGTGTGGAGGATTATGGCACACAATCTCCCATGATCTTTCAAAGACCATGAACTGGAGGGGAATCAATGAAGACAAAGGGCTGTGAGACACGGGTTTAACTCTGGACACATGAAAGGTAGGATGTATACGAAGGGTACGGGGCAACAGAAGACGAACAGCAAAGGGGCTAATGATTTTGGAGATGGGAAACGGACCGATAAACTGGGGGGAGAGTTTGCGGGATTCCACCCGGAGGGGTAGATCACAGGTGGACAGCCATACCTTTTGCCTAAGACGATACCAGGGAGCCGGGGTCCGGTGGCGATCTGCTTGTCGTCGATACCTGGAGGTGGTCTCTGCCCGTGGCAGAGCAGGGAACAGCGTTGCGGGCATATTTGACCCACACAAGCTGCTGGCTCCAGGTGGTGGGGTTGGCAGAGACCAGGCAGCGCAGAGTAGTCTCTAGGTCCTGGTTGGCTCACTCCGACTGGCCGTTGGACTGGGGGTGGATCCCGAAGGACAGGCTGGCCGACGACCCAATGAGGGTGTAGAACGCCTTCCAGAACCGGGACGAGAACTGAGGCCCCCGGTCGGAGACCATGTCCACGGGTAGTCCATGGTTTACGAAGACGTGCTGCACCATGAGCTGGGCTGTCTATTTGGGAGAGGGTAGTTTGGGAGCCCGGGTGACAGGCAAGCCTGGAGGAGTGAGCCCACACCAGGACTGAGGAGGGAACCCTGTCAGGAACGAACATCCGGTTATCGAACATCCGGTTATGTTCTGCCCCCTCCAGCCAGTGCCTCCACTCCTCCAACGACATCTTCACCGCGAGAAGCTCACGATTCCCCACATCGTAGTTTGTCTCCGTGGCATTTAGGCGGTGGGAGAAGAAGGTTCAGGGATGTAACTTGAGGTCCAGGGCCGACCGCTGGGACAGGACAGCCCCACTCCGACATCCGAAGCATCGGCCTCCACCACGAACTGGCGGGACGGGTCAGGATGAACCAAGATGGGAGCTGTTGTGAAGTGGTGTTTGAGATCCCGGAACACCCAGTCAGCAGCTGGGGACCACGTGAACGGAATCTCGGGAAAGGTGAGTGCAGACAGGAGGGAAGCCAGGGTGCTGTAGCTTCGGATAAAGTGGTTATAAAGTTGGAGAATCCCAGAAAACGCTGCAGCTGTACTCTGGACGTAGGCCGGGGCCAATCCACCACCACTCTCACCTTCCCGCGATCCAGCTGTATGCTCCCTGCAGTGATGATCTAACCTAGAAAGGGGATGGTGGAGCGATGGAATTCGCACTTTTCTTCTTTTACAAAAAGCTGGTTCTCCAGAAGACGTTGGAGAACCTGTTGGACGTGGAGCACGTGTTCTTGGATGGAGCGGGAGAAGATGAGGATGTCATCGAGGTAGATGAAGATGAACCGGTTCAACGTGTTGTGGAGAACATCAATAACCATAACCTGGAACACAGCAGGGGCGTTGGTGAGGCCAAAAGGCATGACCAGATACTCGTAGTGACCGCTGGCTGTGTTGAAGACAGTTTTCCACTCGTCCCCTTCCCGTATCCGCACCAGGTGGTAGGTGTTCCGTAGGTCCAGCTTGGAGAACACAGTTTATCCCCTGAAGCGGCTCGTATGCCGAGGAGATGAGAGGTAGAGGGTAGCAGTTCTTTACCATGATGTCGTTGAGACCTCGTCCTCGTCCTTGTCGTTGAGACCTTTGTCCTTAGTAGTGCGAACGACCCAGTACATACATCACTGGGGCTAAGCTTCCTGCCATCCAGGACCTCTATACCAGGCATGTGTCAGAGGAAGGCACTAAACATTGTCAAAGACTCCAGCCACCCTAGTCATAGACTGTTCTCTCTGCTACCGCACGGCAAGCAGTAACGGAGCGCCAAGTCTAGGTCCAACAGGCTTCTAAACAGCTTCTACCCCCAAGCCAGAAGATTCCTGAACACCTAATCAAATGGCTACCAAGACTATTTTAATTTGCCCCCCCCCCTTTATAACCGCTGCTACTCTCTGTTGTTATCTATGCATAGTCACTTTAACTCTACCTACAGTACATGTACATATTACCTCGACTAACCGGTGCCCCCGCACATTGACTCTGTACCGGTACCCCCTGTACATAGCCTCGCTATTGTTATTTTACTGCTGCTCTTTAATTATTTGTTACTTTAATTTTAGAGTTTTTACTTATGGATTTTTTTACTTAACTACATTGTTGGTTAAGGGCTTGCAAATTAGCATTTCACTGTAAGGTCTACAGTTGTTGTATTCGGCACGTGACAAATAAACTTTGATTTGATCTGTGGCGGTAAGTTTTGCCGTCTTTAGACAATATCTTACATACATGCCCAAACTTCCATGTTTGCGCATGAACGTGCAAAGTTTCAAATGACACAATTTTTGTTTCTACAACATCTACAGACCTGCACCATGATAATGAGATCTTTGCAGCTTGTAAAAGGACGTACTGTATGTGTGAGGTTTTTAACCTTGTTCACGTTGCCAACTTGCACCAAATTTCCAGAAGATGGTCAGGAAGACGAACGCTGCTTCAGGTCAGTTACTCAACCTAGTGATATATATGTACATTTTTTAAGTGTCTTCACCCATCTATAACATGGCATGTATATGATAAATATTGATTAGTCCTTCAACTGCTGTAATTTGATTTCCCAACTTGGTCCTATGTGGGATTGTGGGATTTTAGGTCAAGAATAGCCACATTGTAGTTCCAGGGTTTTTCTTTATTTTTACTCTTTTCTACATTGTAGAATAATAGTGAAGACATCAAAACTATGAAATAACACATATGGAATCATGTAGTAACCCAAAAAGTGTCAACCAAATCAAAATATATTTTAGATTCTTCAAAGTAGCCTCCCTTTTCCTTGATGACAGCTTTGCACACTCTTCATATTCTCTCAACCAGCTTCATGAGGTAGTCACCTGAAATGCATTTCAATTAAGTGGTGTGTCTTGTTAAAAGTTAATTTGTGGAATTTCTTTCCCTCTTAATGCGTTGTAGTCAATCAGTTGTGTTGTGACAAGGTAGGGGTGGTATACAGAGGATTGCCCTATTTGGGGCTCTGTCTCTATTGCAGCCAGAAGGGGCACCAGCTTAATTGCACATTACATGCCTGAATTAATAGGGTAAAATGACAAGACAGAGAAAAGTTTGTAGTTTTCAGTAGTAGACATTCTCCAAGATTGAAGAAGAAGAAACCTGCCAGACCTCACGATCTCATTAACGCTCCCACACATTACATTATTAATGCAAATACCTGGGAAACCTAGGAAATGATACAAGTGATGGCTCCATAAAATAACAAACTAAATAAAACATACAAAATATGACCATACATATTTGTGTGTCATATATACACATGACATATGCTTGGGTACCACCTTGACATCTCTGATCTGCTAGCCTCAGGAGGCTATTTTGTTGACTTTGTCGTAACCCGGCACAGGGGAGGGATGGATATAGAAAGGTACAGAGTTTCTTATGCTGGTGTAATCACTTCACTTAATCATAGTTTAGCATATTAAAATCGCAAATCTGCATGAAAATGTGATTTCTCGCTGTGGGTACTGGTACTGGTATTGGCATTCCGCTAAAGGTTTACTCTGACCTACATGTGGAACTACACTTCCACTTTATAACCAGTAGGTGGAGCTATGAGTCACTAGAAATCCAGAGGTTTGCATATTTTTATCTGTTCAAGTGATAAGTGCCTTTTCCACTGGGAGTTGAGTAGAACCAGTGTAGCAAGTTTGTGTGTGTCCTCCATTAAAATGCAAATCATTTTATAACATTTTTGACATGCGTTTTTCTGGATTTTTTTGTTGTTATTGTCTCTCACTGTTCAAATAAACCTACCATTAAAATGATAGACGGATAATTTCTTTGTCAGTGGGCAAACGTACAAAATCAGCAGGGGATCAAATACTTTTTTCCTCACTGTATAATCAAACCATAGGGAGAAGGCCAATGGAGGAAAGCCCACTCACTGCATCCCAATTACTAGACCTAGAAATCATTCCTTTGCTCACAAGCCATTGTCCTCACAATAACATATACCAGGGTAAACTATAAGAGAGTACATTTCTTCAGCACTTGGAGAAGGGTGGAAAAGGGTCACTGCAGAAGAAACGGAGGAAGAGAAACACAGAGAAGAGTGGGATAGGGAGAGGGACGCACACACACACACACACACACACTGCTCTCACACACACACACAGAACCAAGTGTTGCCCTGCTCTCGCTACTCTTACTCCAGCTCAGCTAGAATCAGACTGGGGAAAATCATAGCGAGAGAGAAAGAAACAATAATGTTGCCTTTTTACTGTATTTTAAAGGTCAGAAAAGAGGATATTACCTTCTGAATCAAATCTTTAGAAAATTGGGCTGGAGATTGTGAGTGTATTCTAAAGACAGAGTGGAGTGAAGAGAGAGATGAGTGATTTAGACCAGCAAGCCCGTTAATTTAGTGAAATATGGCAGAGAAATTGAGACTCAAGATGGAATCCACAAATTCTAACCCAACAAAAAAGTTGAATGGTTGTGAAAACGCAGGGACAGTTGTGATTCACTGCTGTTTTAATGAGGCTGTTGTTAGAGACCGCTCAGAAAGATCTAATGTACTCTCTTTTCCTCCCTTATACTTCTTAACATCCCTTCCAAAGATATATTTTCTCATTCAGTTTATTTTACTATTCTCTCTCTGTCCCTTCACTCTCTCTGCCCCCCTCTCTCTCTTTCTCCTTCCTTCCTTCCTTCCTTCCTTCCTTCCTTCCTTCCTTCCTTCCTTCCTTCCTTCCTTCCAATCTTTTTTAAACCAGGCCCAGGCTTCACCAGGCTGCCACCCAGCAGTATGTGGGTATCTGTCTAGCAGAGTTATTTTAGGATGCGCTCCTGTATCTGTCGTACATTGAGCAGTAACAGGTTGCATTGAGGCAGAAAGAGAGAGGATAACTCAGCCTCATCCCACATTGCAAGATGGAGAGACACATTTATCATCCTCTACATGTGTGCTTGTGAGTGAACATGTCCTATTTCTCTGCTCTCAAAATACACTACATGACCAAAAGTATATGGACACCTGCTCGTCGAACATCTCTTTCCAAAATCATGGGCATTAATATGGATTTGGTCCCCCCTTTGCTGCAATAACAGCTTCCACTCTTCTAGGAGGCTTTCCACTAGATGTTGAAACATTGCAGCAGGAACTTGCTTCCATTCGGCCACAAGAGCATTAGTGAGGTCGGCACTGATGTTGGACAATTAGACCTGGCTCGCAGTCAGCGTTCCAATTCATCCCAATGGTGTTCGATGGGGTTGAGGTCAGGGCTCTGTGCAAGCCAGTCATGTTCTTCCACACCGATCTTGACAAACAATTTCTGTATGGACCTGACTTTGCATGGGGGCATTGTCATGCTGAAACAGTAAAGGGCATTCCCCAAACTGTTGCCACAAAGTTGGAAACACAGAATCATCTGGAATGTCATTGGAACTAAGGGGCCTAGCCCAAACCATGCAAAACAGCCCCAGACCATTATTCCTCCTCCACCAAACTTTTCTGCTAAACCCACATTCGTCCGTCGGACTGCCAGATGGTGAAGAGTGATTCATCACTCTAGAGAACGCGTTTCCACTGCTCCAGAGTCCACTGGCGGTGAGCTTTTCATCACTCCAGCCGACGCTTGGCATTGCACATGGTGATCTTAGGATTGTGTCCGGCTGCTCGGCCATGGAAACCAATTTCATGAATCTCCAGACAAACAGTTCTTGTGCTGATGTTGCACAAGGCTCAGCACTCTGTGATTTTACGCGCTACACGCTTCATCACTCGGCGGTCCCGTTCTGTGAGCTTGTGTGGCCTACCACTTCGCGGCTGAGCCGTTGATGCTCCAAGACATTTCCACTTCACAAAATCAGCACTTACATTTGCCCGGGGCAGCTCTAGCAGGGCAAAAATTTGACGAACTGACTTGTTGGAAAGATGGCATTCTATGACGATACCATGTTGAAAGTCACTGAGCTCTTCAGTAAGGCCATTCTTCTGCCAAAGTCGATTTTATACACCTGTCAGCAATGGGTGTGGCTGAAATAGCCGAAACAATTAATTTGAAGAGGTGTCCACATAGTTTTGTATTTATAGTGTAGTTTTAGATTCGAAATAAGAGAGCGCTGAACACTTTTTGCTAATTTGCCAAAATTGAATGGCTGTGTGTATGTGTGTGTGTCTGCGTGTGCGTGTGTTTTAGTGAAAACAAGAGACAGTCTATCCATCAATATCTACCCATTCTCTGATCGTTCTATATGTAAGCTGTAGGGCAGATTGTGTGTGTGTGTGTCTGTCTCCTGGAGTCTGAGCTTATCTTTGGTATTTGGTATTTGATAAAGATCCAATCAGGAACGAATTTACATCCTGATAAGAACAAGGAAATGTACACTGTTTGATTTTTGTCAGTAGAGCAGTGAGGATACAATCACACTATTCCTGAGAACTTCCACCTGGATCACTGAGGAAGGAGAACATGATGACCTTTCAAGTGATTCAAGGCACATACTGTAATGTATATGGAATGGCAACAATAACAAGCACATGGCTTCCAATCATTCTTTATTAAATGAACAACTTTATATAGTAGTTATTTAATCCTAGTTAAATACAGTAAAATGTAACTATTTGAGTGGATATAATTGAATGTCAATGAGATAAATAAAAAAATAAAAAAATGTTCAAAAGGTGGTCTGCAGTGCAGGAGCTACAAGTGCTCCCAGAGTGTTGTGTTAATCTATTGCCATACATATGTATTTGCACTGGGTCATTTCTCATCACTCTTCTTATCTCTCATGTTGCTATGGTGGTAAATGCCAAAGTTCTCTTTAAGGACAGTATTTTTTGTCCCAGTGCTATTGCTTGGCAGCTGGACAGGTCTGTGATGGACTCACCAGGAGTCCTAATTCACTTTACTGGGTAATGGGCCCAATTGGCTGACAAACACTTGGGGAAGCATTCCGCCCAATCAGAGCAAAGCTGTCCCAGTAATTTAATCAAAGGACTGAGGAGAGTCTTATCAGCCATCATTGCAGTACACTACACACACACACTCAGGCGAGCACACGCACACACATACGCACAGACACACAAAAACACAGACCCTCCCCAAAATGTCAGTCCATATGAACGAATCTTAAAATCCAAGGTGTTTTCTGAGTAATGAGGTGTGGCAACCAACCTGATACTATACAACGGCCCCAAATACAGACTAGACAATGAGCCATACTGTGGGCTGACAGCCTCCTTTCTCTGCAATTGTAACAGTGTAGGTTCCATCCCTCACTTCGCCCCAACCTGGGCTCGAACCAGGGACCCTTGCACACATCAACTGACACCACACGAAGCATCGTTACCCATCGCGCTACAAAATCCGCGGCCCTTGCAACGCAAGGGGAAACCCTACTTCAAGTCTCAGAGCGAGTGACGTTACTGATTGAAATGTTATTTAGCGCGCACCACCGCTAACTAACTAGCCATTTCACATCGGTTACACAATGGCTTAGTGTCCAACATGACAGCTCCCATGTTGGATGTTTAAGACATACAGTACCAGTCAAAGGATTGTACACACCTACTCATTCAAGGGTTTGTCTTCATTTGTACTATTTTCTACATTGTAGAATAATAGTGAAGACACCAAAACTATGAAATAACACATATGGAATCATGTACTAACCAAAAAAGTGTTAATAAAAATCTAAATATATTTTATATTTCAGATTCTTCAAAGTAGTCACCCTTTGGCTTGATGACAGCTTTGCACACGCTTGACATTTTCTCAACCAGCTTAATAAGGTAGTCACCTGGAATGCATTTCAATTAACAGGTGTGCCTTGTTAAAGTTAATTTGTCTAATTTCTTTCCTTCTTAATGCATTTGAGTCAATCAGTTGTGTTATGACAAGGTAAGGGTGGTATACATAAGATAGCCCTATTTGGTAAAAGACCAGGTCCATATAGCGGCAAGAACAGCTCAAATAAGCAAAGAGAAACGACAGTCCATCATTACTTTAAGACATGAAGTTCAGTCAAAGTGGAACATTTCAAGAACTTTGAAAGTTTCTTCAAGTGCAGTCGCAAACACCATCAAGCACTTTGATGAAACTGGCTCTCATGATGACCGCCACAGGAATAGAAGACCCAGAGTTACCTCTGCTGCAGACAATAAGTTCAATAGAGTCACCAGCCAAAATAAATGCTTCACAGAGTTCAAGTAACACAGATCGCAACATCAACTGTTCAGATGAGACAGCGTGAATCAGGCCTTCATGGTTGAATTGCTGCAAAGAAAGCACTACTGAAGGACACCAATAAGAAGAAAAGACTTGCTTGTGCAAAGAAACACGAGCAATGGACATTAGACCGGTGGAAATCAGTTCTTTGGTCTGATCAATCCAAATTTGCGATTTTTGGTTCCAACTGCCGTGAGATGCAGAGTAGGTGAACGGATGATCTCCGCATGTGTGGTTCCCACTGTGAAGCATGGAGGAGAAGGTGTGATGATGTGGGGGTGCTTTGCTGGTGACACTGTCAGTGATGTATTTAGAATTCAAGGCACACTTATCCAGCATGGCTACCACAGCACTCCGCAGCAATACACCATCCCATCTGGTTTGCGCTTAGTGGGACTATCATTTGTTTTTTAACTGACTTGCCTAGTTAAATAAAGGTTAAATAAAAGTAAAATAAAAATTGCCCATTGTGTCTGTGCTGTTCAAATGGCCACTGTGAGGTTCCCCAAGCAGCTGTTAGAAAGTGGAGCAGTCAGCAGAATCTGGCATGCCTCTCTCGATCCCCAGCTTCCGTGACTTTTCTCTCCTCTCTCCCTCCATCTCCTCTCGTACTTTCCTCTTCTCCTCTTTCTTTTCCCTCCTTATTTCCCCCAAATTGATAGATTGCACACTTCTTTCTGTCCCTGTTAAAAAGTGTTCTAGAGCATTTGGTCCTGCCTTTTCCCAGCACGATAGTCAAGCTTAGATGGAGCACTGAAAGCTGAGTTATCAGAATTCCACCACTTTACAATATGAAAGGAAAAATATATCCAGCCTTTACACTCCATAGAGAACAATGGTGCTGTCAATCATTTTCTTAATGATTCAGTCTCAAGGATACTTGCAGTTTGTTTCTGTCACGTCGTTCGTCGGAATAATGGGACCAAATCGCAGCATGTGTATCATTCCACATTTTATTATAACTGTGAAACTATGCAAGACATACAAATAAACTAACGAACAAAACAACAAACCGTGACGAAGAGGTGCAACATACACTACTCAAAATAATCTCCCACAAAACCTAGTGGGAAAAACAACAACTTAAATATGATCCCCAATTAGAGCCAACGATGACCTCTAATTGGAGACCATCCCAAAAAAACATCCCAAAAAACATCCCAAAAAACAACAACATAGAAATACAGAAACTAGAACCCCACATAGAAATACAAAAACTAGACAAAACCCCCAACATAGAAAAAATAAACTAGAACCAACATAGAAATAAATAAACTAGAAAAAAAACCTGTCACGCACTGACCTACTTGACAATGGAATATAAAAGCTTTCTATGGTCAGGACGTGACAGTACCCCCCCCCCCCCAAAGGTGCGGACTCTGAACGCACAACCTTAAACAACAAAAAAAAACAGGGAGGGTTAGGGTGGGTGTCTAATGTCGGTGGCGGCACTGGTGCAGGACGAAGAACCTTCACATCCCGCGGATCCTCCTGCATCGGAGGAGGTTCTGGTGCGGGACGAAGAACCCTCACATCCTGTTTATCCGCCAGCATAGGAGGCGGCCCCGGTTCGGGGCGTAGCCCCCGCTCCGCCAGCTGATCCCTCCGCTTTTGTGTCACCAGACCGTGGATCATCGCCGGAGGCTCTGGACTGCAGACCACCGCTGGAGACTCTGGACTGCAGACTGCCGCTGGAGACTCTGGACTGCAGATCACCGCTGGAGACTCTGGACTGCAGACCGTAGCTGGAGACTCTGGACTGCAGACCGTCGCTGGAGACTCTGGACTGCGGGACGTCGCTGGAGGCTCCGGACTTGGGGACGTCTCAGGAGGTTCCGGACTTGGGGACGTCTCAGGATGTTCCGGACTTGGGGACGTCTCAGGAGGTTCCGGACCTGGGGACGTCTCAGGAGGTTCCGGACCTGGGGACGTCTCAGGAGGTTCCGGACCTGGGACCGTCTCAGGAGGTTCCGGACCTGGGGCCGTCTCAGGAGGTTCCGGACCTGGGACCGTCTCAGGAGGTTCCGGACCTGGGGCCGTCTCAGGAGGTTCCGGACCTGGGGCCGTCTCAGGAGGTTCCGGACCTGGGGCCGTCTCAGGAGGTTCCGGACCTGGGGCCGTCTCAGGAGGTTCCGGACCTGGGGCCGTCTCAGGAGGTTCCGGACCTGGGGCCGTCTCAGGAGGTTCTGGACTGTAGGCCGTCTCAGGAGGTTCCGGACTGGGGACTGTCGCTGCAGGCTCCATGCCATGGATCGTCACTGCAGGCTCCGCGCCATGGATCATCACTGGAGGCTTTGGGCCATGGATCATCACTGGAGGCTCTGGGCCATGGATTATCACTGGAGGCTTCGTGCCATGGATCATCCCTACAGGCTCTGGGCCATGGATCATCACTGGAGGCTTCATGCCATGGATCATCACTGGAGGTTTCGGACCATGGATCATCACTGGAGGCTTCTTACGTGGAGCCGGAACAGGTCTCACCGGACTGAGGAGACACACTGGAGGCCGGGTGCGCAGAGCAGGCACAGGATATACTGGGCCGTGGAGGCGCACTGGAGGTCTGGAGTGTAAGGCTAGCACAACCTGTCCTGGCTGGATGCTGACTTTAGCCAGGCAAGTGTGGGGTGCTGACACAGGATGAACTGGGCTGTGAAGGCGCACTGGCAACAGAGTGCGTAGAGCTGGCGCAGAATATCCTGGGCCGTGGAGGCGCACTGGAGGTTGGGAGCGTATGGCTGGCACAACCCGTCCTAGCTGGATGTTCAGTTTAGCCCGGCAAGTGCGGGGTGCTGGCACAGGACGAACTGGGCTGTGAAGGCGTACTGGCGACACAGTGCGTAGAGCTGGCGCAGGATATCCTGGACCGAGGAGGCGCACTGGAGACCAGGAGCACTGAGCCGGCACAATCCGTCCTGGCTGAATGCCCACTCTAGCACGGCAAATGCGGGGCGCGTGCAGGGCCCGCACCGGGCTATGAATGCGCACTGGAGATATAGTGCGCATCACAGCATAACACGGTGCCTGGCTGTTCACCTGCTCCCCACGGTAAGCACGGGGAGTTGGCTCAGGTCTCCACCCTGACTCTGCCAATCTACCCGTGTGCCCCCCCCCTAAAGAAAATTGGGGGCAGCCTCTCGTGCTTCCGTCGTTGCGGTGCTAGTTCCTCGTATCGTCGCCGTTCCTCTCTCGCTGCCTCCACCTGTTCCCATGGGAGGCAATCCCATCCGGCCTGGATCTCCTCCCACGTCCAGGATCCCTTGCCATCTAGGATGTCCTCCCATGTCCAGTCCTCCTGACCACGCTGCTTGGTCTTTTGGTGGTGGGAGATTTTGTCACGTTTGTCGTATGATGAATGTGACCAAATCGCAGCGTGTGTATCGTTCCACATTTTATTATAACTGTGAAACTATGCAAGACATACAAATAAACTAACGAACAAAACAACAAACCGTGACGAAGAGGTGCAACATACACTACTCAAAATAATCTCCCACAAAACCTAGTGGGATAAACAACAACTTAAATATGATCCCCAATTAGAGACAATGATGACCAGCTGCCTCTAATTGGAGATCATCCCCCCCAAAAAAACATAGAAATACAGAAACTAGAACCCCACATAGAAATACAGAAACTAGACAAAACCCCCAACATAGAAAAAATAAACTAGAACCAACATAGAAATAAATAAACTAGACAAAACCCCCTGTCACGCCCTGACCTACTCTACCATAGAAAATAAAAGCTTTCTCTGGTCAGGACATGACAGTTTCCTATGTGATCTCATTAAAAAGTTTCCCTAGGCCCACACCACACCTCCCACTTCCCCTCCTCCTCATAATAAATGGTTTGTATTTAGAACCTTAAGCCACAGGATTGGTGTCCCTAAACTGGGACAGTTCAAATCAAATCAAATTGTATTGGTCACATACACATGGTTAGCAGATGTTAATGCGAGTGTAGTGAAATGCTTGTGCTTATAGTCCGACAGTGCAGTAATATCTAACAAGTAATCTAACAATTTCACAACAACTACCTTATATACACAAGTGTAAAGGAATGAATAAGAATATGTACATATAAATATATGGATGAGTGATGGCAGTGCGGCATAGGCAAGATGCAGTAGATGGTATGGAGTATATAAACTGGCATTGTTTAAAGTGACTAGTGATACATTTATTACATCCAATTTTTAATTATTAAAGTGGCTAGAGATTTGAGTCAATGTTAGTGATGGCTGTTCAACAGTCTGATGGCCTTGAGATAGAAGTTGTTTTTCAGTCTCTCGGTTCCAGCTTTGATGCACCTGTACTGACCTCGTCTTCTGGATGATAGCGGGGTGAACAGGCAGTGGCTCAGGTGGTTGTTGTCCTTGATTAACTTTTTGGCCTTCCTGTGACATCGGGTGGTGTAGGTGTCCTGGAGGGCAGATAGTTTTCCCCCGCTGATGCGTTGTGCAGACCTCACTACCCTCTGGAGAGCCTTACGGTTGTGGGCGGAGCAGTTGCCATACCAGGCGGTGATACTGCCCGACAGGATGCTCTCGATTGTGCATCTGTAAAAGTTTGTGAGTGTTTCGTTGACAAGCCAAATTTATTCAGCCTCCTGAGGTTGAGTGTGAGGTTCATTTCCTGACACCACACTCCGAGGGCCCTCACCTCCTCCCTGTAGGCCATCTCGTCGTTGTTGGTAATCAAGTCTACCACTGTAGGGAAGTCTGCAAACTTGATGATTTAGTTGGAGGCGTGCATGGCCACGCAGTCATGGGTGAACAGGGAGTACAGGAGAGGGCTGAGAACGCATCCTTGTGGGGCCCCAGCGTTGAGGATCAGTGGGCTGGAGGTGTTGTTTCCCACCCTCACCACCTAGGGGCGGCCTGTCAGAAAGTCCAGGACCCAGTTGCACAGGGTGGGGTCGAAACCCAGGTTCTCGAGCTTAATGACGAGTTTGGAAGGTACTATGGTGTTAAATGCTTAGCTGTAATCGATGAACAACATTCTTACATAGGTATTCCTCTAGTCCAGATAGGTTAGGGCAGTGTGCAGTGTGATTACGATTGCGTCGTCTGTGGACCTATTGGGGCGGTAAGCAAAGTGGGTCTAGGGTGTCAGGTAGGGTGGAGGTGATATGATCCTTGACTAGTCTCTCAAAGCACTTCATGACGACGGAAGTGAGTGCTACGGGGCGATAGTCATTTAGCTCAGTTACCTTAGCTTTCTTGGGAACAGGAACAATGGTGGCCTTCTTGAAGCATGTGGTAACAGCATACTGGGATAGGGATTGATTGAATATGTCCGTAAACCCACCAGCCAGCTGGTCTGTGCATGTCTGAGGACGCAGCTAGGGATGCCGTCTGGGCCGGCAGCCTTGCGAGGGTTGGTATTTGGTGATTGACTGTTGACCCTGCCACAAACGTCTCGTGTCTGAGCCGTTAAATTGCAATTCTACTTTCTCTCTATACTGATGCTTAGCTTGTTTGATTGCCTTGCGGAGGGAATAGCTACACTGTTTGTATTCGGTCATGTTTCCGGTCGCCTTGCCATGATTAAAAAGCAGTGGTTCGCGCTTTCAGTTTTGAGCGAATGCTACCATTAATCCACGGTTTCTGGTTGGAGAAGGTTTTAATAGTCACCGTGGGTACAACATCACCGATGCACTTGCTAATAAACTCGCTCACCAAACCAGCGTATACATCAATGTTGTTGTCTGAGGCTATCTGGAACATATCCCAGTCCACATGACCAAAGCAATCTTGAAGCGTGGAATCAGATTGGTCGGACCAGCGTTGAACCAACCTGAGCACGGGTGTTTCATGTTTTAGTTTCTGTCTATAGGCTGGGAGCAAAAAAATGTAGTCGTGGTCAGATTTGCCGAAAGGATATTGTTGCTCAATATGCGATAATGTGACTAGAAAACGTTGTAATCAACAGCCAACTTTCCGGGACTTAGACATGTCTTATATGACTAGAAAGCTTAAATTATTGTTAATCTAACTGCAGTGTCCAATTTGCAGTAGCTATTACAGAAAAATAATACCATGCTATTGTTTGAGGATAGTGCACAACAACAAAACACTTTTATCACAGAAACTGGTTTGATACATTCACCTCTGAATAATGTACTTACATTCAGTAATCTTGCTCTGATTTGTCATTCTGAGGGTCCCAGTGATAAAATGTAGTTTAGTTTTGTTTGAAAAAAATCTATTTTTATATTCATATGTAGGAACTGGGTTCTACAGTTTGACCACACTGCTGTCTCTGGCTCCACACCCACCCCACCCAGTCATTTAGATATGTGAAGGTTAGTGTATGTTCTGTAGGGAAGCAAATTATCCATCATGTATGACATTCTTGGGAGTGTGTAAACTTAATTTTTTATTATCATAGAATTTTGATATGTAATTCGGCACATTTGCGTAAACTCCTGGCCGTCTTGATACAAAGTTTAATTATTCACTGGATTGGTCTGAAACTTTGCACACACACTGTTGCCATCTTTTGGACAACATCTAAATTGCACCAATGTTTTTTTGTTTGTATTATCTTTTACCAGATCTAATGTGTTATATTCTCCTACATTAATTTCACATTTCCACAAACTTTACAGTGTTTCCTTTCAAATAGTATCAAGAATATGCATATCCTTGCTTCAGTTCCTGAGCGACAGGCAGTTAGATTTGGATATGTTATTTTAGGCGAACATTGAAAAAAAGGGTCTGATCCTTATTAAATTGGAAGTGAACACTTTGAAAAAGCTCAAAGCTGTCTTACTAGATCAAAACACACCTCATCACTATGTTGATCCACCAACTGAAAATAAAACAGCTCATTGTTTTACAAGTTTTCACTTAGGGTTAGGGTTCTGCTGCTTTGCACCATCATCCTTCTCCAATTTTTGGAGGGGAAAGAGGGAGTGAAAGCCAGAGACCCTTAATGAATAACTAAATCACTTCCTGGTTGGGAGCTGTGTTGTTTCACTGCCAATGGATCTCTTTCACAACACTGTAAATCAACACATACACACCGAGACACACGATTAGGCTTGGCTGGCAGTCTGCGTTCCAATTCATCCCAAAGGTGTTTGATGGGGTTGAGGTCAGGGCTCTGTGCAGGCCAGTCATGTTCTTCCACATCATCACGACAAACTATTTCTGTATGGACCTTGCTTTGGGCACTGGGGTATTGTTATGCTGAAACAAACTGTTGACACAAAGTTGGAAGCACAGAATCATCAAGAATGTCATTGTATGCTGTAGCATTAAGATTTCCATTCATTGGAACTAACGGGCCTAGCCCAAACCATGAAAAACATGCCACAGACCCTTATTTCTCCTCCACCAAACTTTACAGTGGGCACTATGCATTTGGGCAGGTAGCATTCTCCTGGCATCCGCCAAACCCATATTCGTCCGTCAGACTGCCAGATGGTGAAGCATGTTTCATCACTACAGAGAATGCATTTCCACTGTTCCAGAGCCCAATGGCGGCGAGCTTTACACCACTCCAGCCAACGCTTGACATTGCGTATTGTGATCTTAGGCTTGTGTGCGGCTGCTTGGCCATGGAATCACATTTCATGAAGTTCCTGACGAACAGTTATTGTGCTGACGTTGCTTCCAGATGCAGTTTGGGACTAGGTACTGAGTGTTGCAACCGAGGACAGACTTCAGCACTCGGCGGTCCCGTTCTCTGAGCTTGTGTGACCTACCCCTTCGTGGCTGAGCCGTTGATGCTCCTAGACGTTTCCACTTCACAATAACAGCACTTACAGTTGACCGGGGCAGCTCTAGCAGAGCATAAATTTAATGAACTGACTTTTGGAAAGGTGGCGTCCTATGACAGTGCCACGTTGAAAGTCACTGAGCTCTTCAGTATGGGCCATTCTACTGCCAATGTTTGAATATGGAGATTGCATGGCATTTTGCTAAATTTCATACACCTATCAGCAATGGGTGTAGCTGAAATAGCCTAATCCACTAATTTGAAGGGGTGTCCACATAATTTTGCTGATGTAATATATACTGTATATGGACATAGTTTAGTGACTAAAATAAGGGGATAAATACATGTAAAAAAAAATGTAAAGTTTAAACTTCCTTTGGATTTTTTGGGGATCTGTTGTTCCATGTTTCATCCCATAATGTTTTAACCTTAAGGGGTCTTAAAATTCAAAATCAAATAGCCCCATATACTACCCACCACTGCGACCTGTATGCTCTCGTTGGCTGGCCCTCGCTTCATACTCGTCGCCAAACCCACTGGCTCCAGGTCATCTACAAGTCTTTGCTAGGTAAAGCCCCGCCTTATCTCAGCTCACTGGTCACCATAGCAGCACCCACCCGTAGCACGCGCTCCAGCAGGTATATCTCACTGGTCACCCCAAAGCCAATTCTTCCTTTAGCCGCCTTTCAGTTCTCTGCTGCCAATGACTGGAACGAATTGCAAAAATCTCTGAAGCTGGAGACTCTTACCTCCCACACTAGCTTTAAGCACTAGCTGTCTGAGCAGCTCACAGATCACTGCACCTGTACATAGCTCATCTGTAAATAGCCCATCCAATCTACCTCATCCCCATACTGTATTTATTTATTTACCTTGCACCCCAGTATCTCTACTTGCACACCCTACCATTCCAGTGTTTAATTGCTATATTGTAATTACTTCGCCACCATGGCCTATTTATTGCCTTACCTCACTTATCCTACCTCATTTGCACATGCTGTATATAGATTTTTCTACTGTATTATTGATTGTGTGTTTGTTTATTCCATGTGTAACTCTGTGTTGCTGTATGTGTCGAACTGCTTTGCTTTATCTTGGCCAGGTTGCAGTTGCAAATGAGAACTTGTTCTCAACCAGCCTACCTGGTTAAATAAAGGCAAAATAAAATAAATAAATCAAATTCCATATGACAGGGCTTGGACTCTAGAGGGTTAACTAGTTCACATTAGAAGCTTAAGTTACTTATGGATTTGTTTAGATCAAATGTTTTGACACATTTTGAAGTGAACCTGTAAATAATATGAATGTAAATACATTTTGTGGGAAATTATACCATTGTAATCAAATACCTAACAGTGCCTCAGCTGTTACGGTTGTCGTAGGATGAAGCGGACCAAAGCGCAACGTGATTATCGTTCCACATATTTTATTGAACTGTGAAACTATGCAATACATACAAAATAAGCTGAATAAACAAAAACAACAAACCGTGACGAAGAGTTAACATACCCGTCCTCAAAATTAATCTCCGACAAACCCAGGTGGGAAAAACACCTACTTAAGTATGATCTCCAATTAGAGACAACGATGACCAGCTGCCTCTAATTGGAGATCATCCCAAACAAAAACCCAACATAGAAATACAAAACTAGAACATAACAGAAAATTGAAACTAGAAAACCCCCCCTGTCACGCCCTGACCTGCTCTACCATAGAAAATTACAGCTTTCTAAGGTCAGGATGTGACAGTAACCCCCCCCCCCAAAGGTGCGGACTCCGAACGCACATAAACAACAACGGAAAAAAAGAAGAAAAAAAAGGGAGGGTTAGGGAGGGTGACTAATGTCTATGGTGGCTCTGGTGCAGTACGCAGAACCTTCTCATCCCGCAGATCCTCCAGCAGAGGAGGCAGCTCCGGTTCGGGCTGTAACCCCCACTCCGCCTGCTGATCCCTCCACTTTTGTGTCACCAGGACCCTGGATCGTTGCCGAAGGACCCGGACCGTGGATCATCACCGGAGGTTCTCGACTGCATACCACCGCTGGAGGTTCCGGACTGCGGGCCATCTCAGGAGGTTCCGGACTGCGGGCCGTCTCAGGAGGTTCCGGACTGCGGGCCGTCTCAGGAGGTTCCGGACTGCGGGCCGTCTCAGGAGGTTCCGGACTGCGGGCCGTCGCCGGAAGCTCCGGACTGGGAACTGTCGCCGGAAGCTCCGGACTGGGAACTGTCGCCGGAAGCTCCGGACTGGGAACTGTCGCCGGAAGCTCTGGACTGGGAACTGTCGCCGGAAGCTCTGGACTGGGAATGCACACTGGAGGCCTGATGCGTGGGGCTGGCACAGGTGGCGCAAGACTGGTAACACACACCTCAGGGCGAGTGCGGGGAGCAGGAACAGGACACCCTGGACTGGGCAGGCGCACTGGAGGCCTGATGCGTGGGGCTGGCACAGGTGGCGCCAGACTGGTGACACGCACCTCAAGACAAGTGCAAGGAGCAGGCACAGGGCATACCAGGCTGGATAGACTCACTGGAGGCCGGGTACGTGGGGCAGGTACAGGATATACTGGGCCGTGGAGGCGCACTGGAGGTCTCGAGCATAGAGCTGGCACAACCCGTCCTGGCTGGATGCTTACTTTCGCCCGGCAAACGCGGGGCGCTGGAACAGGACGCACTGGGCTGTGAATACGCACTGGCGACACAGTGCGCAGAGCCGGCGCAGGATATCCTGGACCGAGAAGGCGAACTGGAGACCAGGAGCACTGAGCTGGCACCACCCTTCCTGGCTGAATGCTCAACCTAGCTCGACAAATGCGGGGCGTGGGCACAGATCGCATCGGGCTATGAATGCGCACTGGCGACACAGTGCTCATCACCGCATAACACGGTGCTTGCTTCGTCACTCGCTCCCCACGGTAAGCATGAGGAGTTGGCTCAGGTCTCCACCCTGACTCTGCCAATCTCCCTGTGTTCCCCCCCCAAATTTTTTTTGGGGGGGCTGCCTCTCGCACTTGCATCGTGGTTAGCATAGTGCCTCGTAATATCGCCGCTCCGCTTTCGCTGCCTCAATCTCCTCTTTAGGACGGTGATACTCCCCAGCCTGCCTCCAGGGTCCTTTCCCGTCCAGTATCTCCTCCCAAGTCCACTGGTCCATTCCATGCTGCTTGGTCCTTTGGTGGTGGGAGGTTCTGTCACGGTTGTCGGAGGATGAAGCGGACCAAAGTGCAGCGTGATTATCGTTCCACATATTTTATTGAACTGTGAAACTATGCAATACATACAAAATAAACTGAATAAACCAAAACAACAAACCGTGACGAAGAGTTAACATACACATACTCAAAATGAATCTCCCACAAACCCAGGTTGGAAAAACACCTACTTAAGTATGATCTCCAATTAGAGACAACGATGACCAGCTGCCTCTAATTGGAGATCATCCCAAACAAAAACCCAACATAGAAATACAAAACTAGAACATAACAACATAGAAAATCGAAACTAGAAAAAAAAACTGTCACGCCCTGACCTACTCTACCATAGAAAATAACAGCTTTCTAAGGTCAGGACGTGACATCAGCAGGTTCCACACAGAGAAACATTGGGATGAATCCTTAGAAATGAAAGACACGGGAGCAGGTCACTGGAAACTAGCAGTGTCTAAAGGTATTTTTTACTGTAAATAACACAAAAGCATTTGCTACATTGGTTCTTTAATGAATAGTTTTGAGTCTATACAACAGTGCATTCAGGTAGATTGTGGTATAGTACAATAAATTATGTCACCACAAGGGGAAGTTAGAACGCTGATTATGCTTTTGGGTTCAGTGTAAAGCGTTGGAACCCAGGCGCCAATGGTTTTCTCTCCTCACTGGAAGAATGACGTGAATTGATGAACGTGTGATAAAAACCACATAGAAACTGACAGTTGTGCACTTGACTTCACGATTGAATTTGAATTAACGGAATGATGAGGATGAAAAAGAGGGTGATTGAATTTAGAACAATAGCGGAAGAATTGATCTTCCTCTGTCCCGTGGAAAAAGACACCTATTTTTTTGTTTCTACTTTGTCAGAAGAAGCTGTATCTGAACTGTGGTCTATTACTTGCTATAACTGTTGTTACTCTGAAATGTTTTAATTCTAAGAGAAATTAAGATGTTCTGTTATATTCCATTATATTCTTAAAATATATGGGTTGACTGAATATACGCAAGTGATGTCTGCTAAATTAACAAGTAGCCTCGGCAACTGAGCACAGATAAATAAATAAGGTTTCACATATTTACAAGACCTGAGCTATTTAATTGATTTGTTTTATTTATTACATTTACGTGTGGAATGTTACCAATTATACAACGGGTGGGTTTAATGCTGATTGGTTAAAAGCACATTCCAGCCGGTGTCTATTCCACAAGTAACCTCCGGATAAATCTATGATATTAAAATGCCTATTTACTCTGTTCCATCTGACTGCGCAATATACTGTCATCAGCCGAGCCAGGCAAGTTATAAACTTGATCGCCACTATAAAAAGTATATAGACATCGTCTAACATTTCTTTTAGACTAACATTTCGTTTTCAACAGCAGAGATTTGTATAAACATTGCTGTACGTCTCGCCAACATTTGCTACATTGTTTCAATATTCAAATTCGATCTCCAGCTGTCCCATAGTAATGAATGTGTAGGGGTCGGGAGTCGGGACGAGACAGAGAGGCAGGAAGGAAGCGTTTCTTTGCCCGTCGAAATCATGAATCACCTGGCATCATTGTTATGTATATATACGTACAAAGAAATGTCAATTGAAAAAAGGTAAAAACGAAGTGAAGTGTCGCTAGTTTGCAGTCTTTCAAGCTTCAGTTTGAAGTTATTGTGTTAGCTGTGTTGATGGCTAGCTCCTCTGAACAACAGTCTCCTGATGAGAGAGCACATTTTCTATGCCAGGCAAAATCACACCTGATTAGCTGTGTTAATGATGTATCCAAATAAATGTCACTAGAAAAGAGCTTAAACAAATGCAAATGCAGCTACTGTTGTTATTCTGTCTGCACTGTTTGACGTTACTGTAAGTTAACCGTAGTTGGCTAGCTTGCAAGCAAGGGATAAGAACGTTGCCAGCCAGTATGGCAATGGAACATTTAGAACGAACGACTGTCGGGTCGGGTCTGGGTCGCCTCTCTGGCAACCGAAACAATAGAATGAACGACCAGCCGGCATGGGTAGCAACCCTAGATTTGTGTCGGGACTATATCTTGTGGAAAGATGAAATAGCATGAATAAATTAATCAAATAACGTTTTAATTAAAATATGTCAATCATTATTTGAATATTTTTGATTTTTGATTTTTTTTTTTCACCTTTATTTAACCAGGTAGGCTAGTTGAGAACAAGTTCTCATTTGCAACTGCGACCTGGCCAAGATAAAGCGTAGCAATTTGACACATACAACAACACAGAGTTACACATGGAATAAACAAACACACAGTCAATAATACAGTAGAACAAAAGAAAACAAAAAAAGTCTATATACAGTGAGTGCAAATGAGGTAAATTAAGGCAATAAATAGGCCATGGTGGCGAAGTAATTACAAAATAGCAATTAAAACACTGGAATGGTAGATGTGCAGAAGATTAATGTGCAAGTAGAGATACTGGGGTGCAAAGGAGCAAGATAAATAAACAAATACAGTATGGGGATGAGGTAGGTAGATAGATGGGCTGTTTACAGATGAGCTATGTACAGGTGCAGCGATCTGTGAGCTGCTCTAACAGCTGGTGCTTAAAGCTAGTGAACGAGATATGAGTCTCCAGCTTCAGAGATTTTTGCAGTTCGTTCCAGTCATTGGCAGCAGAGAACTGGAAGGAAAGACGACCAAAGGAGGAATTGGCTTTGGGGGTGACCAGTGAGATATACCTGCTGGAGCGCGTGCTACGAATGGGTGCTGCTATGGTGACCAGTGAGCTGAGATAAGGCGGGGCTTTACCTAGCAGAGACTTGTAGATAACCTGTAGCCAGTGGGTTTGGCGACGAGTATGAAGCGAGGGCCAACCAACGAGAGCGTACAGGTCGCAGTGGTGGGTAGTGTATGGGGCTTTGGTGACAAAACGGATGGCACTGTGATAGACTGCATCCAGTTTGTTGAGTAGAGTGTTGGAGGCAATTTTATAGATGACATCACCGAAGTTGAGGATCGGTAGGATGGTCAGTTTTACGAGGATGTGTTTAGCAGCATGAGTGAAGGATGCTTTGTTGCGATATAGGAAGCCGATTCCAGATTTAATTTTGGATTGGAGATGCTTAATGTGAGTCTGGAAGGAGAGTTTACAGTCTAACCAGACACCCAGGTATTTGTAGTTGTCCACGTATTCTAAGTCAGAGCCATCCAGAGTAGTGATGCTGGACGGGCGAGCAGGTGTGGGCATTGATCGATTGAATAGCATGCATTTAGTTTTAGCTGCATTTGGAGGCCACGGAAGGAGAGTTGTATGGCATTGAAGCTCGTCTGGAGGTTAGTTAACACAGTGTCCAAAGAGGGGGCAGAAGTATACAGAATGGTGTTGTCTGCGTAGAGGTGGATCAGAGAATCACCAGCAGCAAGAGCAACATAATTGATGTATACAGAGAAGAGAGTCGGCCCGAGAATTGAGCCCTGTGGCACACCCATAGAGACTGCCAGAGGTCCGGACAACAGGCCCTCCGATTTGACACACTGAAGTCTATCAGAGAAGTAGTTGGTAAACCAGGCGAGGCAATCATTTGAATAACCATGGTTGTCGAGTCTGCCAATAAGAATGTGGTGATTGACAGAGTCGAAAGCCTTGGCCAGGTCGATGAATACGGCTGCACAGTAATATCTCTTATCGATGTCGGTTATGATGTCGTTTAGGACCTTGAGCGTGGCTGAGGTGCACCCATGACCAGCTCTGAAACCAGATTGCATAGCGGAGAAGGTACGGTGGGATTCGAAATGGTCGGTAATCTGTTTGTTAACTTGGCTTTTGAAGACCTTAGAAAGACAGGGTAGGATAGATATAGGTCTATAGCAGTTTGGGTCTAGAGTGTCACCCCCTTTGAAGAGGGGGATGACTGCGGCAGCTTTCCAATCTTTTGGAATCTCAGACAATACGAAAGAGAGGTTGAACAGGCTAGTAATAGGGGTTGCAACAGTTTCAGCAGATAAATTTAGAAAGAAAGGGTCCATATTGTCTAGCCCGGCTGATTTGTATGGGTCCAGATTTTGCAGCTCTTTCAGAACATCAGCTATCTGGATTTGGGTGAAGGAGAAATGGTGGGTTGCTGTGGAGGGTGCCGGGCAGTTGACCGTGGTAGGGGTAGCCAGGTTGAAAGCATGGCCAGCCGTAGAGAAATGCTTATTGAAATTCTCAATTATAGTGGATTTATCGGTGGTAACAGTGTTTCCTAGCCTCAGAGCAGTGGGCAGCTGGGAGGAGGTGCTCTTATTCTCCATGGACTTTACAGTGTCCCAGAACCTTTTTGAGTTAGTACTACAGGATGCAAATTTCTGTTTGAAAAAGCTAGCCTTAGCTTTTCTAACTGCCTGTGTATATTTGTTCCTAACTTCCCTGAAAAGTTGCATATCACGGGGGCTATTCGATGCTAATGCAGAACACCACAGGATGTTTTTATGCTGATCAAGGGCAGACAGGTCTGGAGTGAACCAAGGATTATATATATTCCTAGTTCAAAATGTTTTGAGTGGGGCATGCTTATTTAAGATGGTGAGGAAGGCACTTTTAAAGAATAGCCAGGCATCATCTACTGATGGGATGAGGTCAATGTCATTCCAGGATACCCCGGCCAATATGTTGGTAACCCGTTGTATTTACATTTACATTTAAGTCATTTAGCAGACGCTCTTATCCAGAGCGACTTACAAATTGGTGCATTCACCTATAATATCCAGTAGAACAAACACTTTACAATAGTGCATCTAAATCCTTTAAAGGGGGGGGGGGGGGGGTTAGAAGGATTACTTTATCCTATCCCAGGTATTCCTTAAAGAGGTGGGGTTTCAGGTGTCTCCGGAAGGTGGTGATTGACTCCGCTGTCCTGGCATCGTGAGGGAGATTGTTCCACCATTGGGGTGCCAGAGCGGCGAACAGTTTTGACTGGGCTGAGCGGGAACTGTGCTTCCTCAGAGGTAGGGAGGCGAGCAGGCCAGAGGTGGATGAACGCAGTGCCCTTGTTTGGGTGTAGGGCCTGATCAGAGCCTGAAGGTACGGAGGTGCCGTTCCCCTCACAGCTCCGTAGGCAAGCACCATGGTCTTGTAGCGGATGCGAGCTTCAACTGGAAGCCAGTGGAGAGAGCGGAGGAGCGGGGTGACGTGAGAGAACTTGGGAAGGTTGAACACCAGACGGGCTGCGGCGTTCTGGATGAGTTGTAGGGGTTTGATGGCACAGGCAGGGAGCCCAGCCAACAGCGAGTTGCAGTAATCCAGACGGGAGATGACAAGTACCTGGATTAGGACCTGCGCCGCTTCCTGTGTGAGGCAGGGTCGTACTCTGCGAATGTTGTAGAGCATGAACCTACAGGATCGGGTCACCGCCTTGATGTTAGTGGAGAACGACAGGGTGTTGTCCAGGATCACGCCAAGGTTCTTAGCACTCTGGGAGGAGGACACAAGGGAGTTGTCAACCGTGATGGCGAGATCATGGAACGGGCAGTCCTTCCCCGGGAGGAAGAGCAGCTCCGTCTTGCCGAGGTTCAGCTTGAGGTGGTGATCCGTCATCCACACTGATATGTCTGCCAGACATGCAGAGATGCGATTCGCCACCTGGTTGTCAGAAGGGGGAAAGGAGAAGATTAATTGTGTGTCGTCTGCATAGCAATGATAGGAGAGACCGTGTGAGGATATGACAGAGCCAAGTGACTTGGTGTATAGCGAGAATAGGAGAGGGCCTAGAACAGAGCCCTGGGGGACACCAGTGGTGAGAGCACGTGGTGCGGAGACAGCTTCTCGCCACGCCACCTGGTAGGAGCGACCTGTCAGGTAGGACGCAATCCAAGCGTGGGCCGCGCCGGAGATGCCCAGCTCGGAGAGGGTGGAGAGGAGGATCTGATGGTTCACAGTATCAAAGGCAGCAGATAGGTCTAGAAGGATGAGAGCAGAGGAGAGAGAGTTAGCTTTAGCAGTGCGGAGAGCCTCCGTGACACAGAGAAGAGCAGTCTCAGTTGAATGCCCAGTCTTGAAACCTGACTGATTAGGATCAAGAAGGTCGTTCTGAGAGAGATAGCAGGAGAGCTGGCCAAGGACGGCACGTTCAAGAGTTTTGGAGAGAAAAGAAAGAAGGGATACTGGTCTGTAGTTGTTGACATCGGAGGGATCGAGTGTAGGTTTTTCAGAAGGGGTGCAACTCTCGCTCTCTTGAAGACGGAAGGGACGTAGCCAGCGGTCAAGGATGAGTTGATGAGCGAGGTGAGGTAGGGGAGAAGGTCTCCGGAAATGGTCTGGAGAAGAGAGGAGGGGATAGGGTCAAGTGGGCAGGTTGTTGGGCGGCCGGCCGTCACAAGACGCGAGATTTCATCTGGAGAGAGAGGGGAGAAAGAGGTCAAAGCACAGGGTAGGGCAGTGTGAACAGGACCAGCGGTGTCGCTTGACTTAGCAAACGAGGATCGGATGTCGTCAACCTTCTTTTCAAAATGGTTGACGAAGTCATCCGCAGTGAGGGAGGAGGGGGGGGAGGGGGAGGAGGATTCAGGAGGGAGGAGAAGGTAGCAAAAAGCTTCCTAGGGTTAGAGGCAGATGCTTGGAATTTAGAGTGGTAGAAAGTGGCTTTAGCAGCAGAGACAGAAGAGGAAAATGTAGAGAGGAGGGAGTGAAAGGATGCGAGGTCCGCAGGGAGGCGAGTTTTCCTCCATTTCCGCTCGGCTGCCCGGAGCCCTGTTCTGTGAGCTCGCAGTGAGTCGTCGAGCCACGGAGCAGGAGGGGAGGACCGAGCCGGCCTGGAGGATAGGGGACAGAGAAAATCAAAGGATGCAGAGAGGGAGGAGAGGAGGTTGAGGAGGCAAAATCAGGAGATAGGTTGGAGAAGGTTTGAGCAGAGGGAAGAGATGATAGGATGGAAGAGGAGAGAGTAGCAGGAGAGAGAGAGCGAAGGTTGGGACGGCGCAATACCATCCGAGTAGGGGCAGAGTGAGAAGTTTTTGATGAGAGCGAGAGGGAAAAGGATACAAGGTAGTGGTCGGAGACTTGGAGAGGAGTTGCAATGAGATTAGTGGAAGAACAGCATCTAGTAAAGATGAGGTCAAGCGTATTGCCTGCCTTGTGAGTAGGGGGGGAAGGTGAGAGGGTGAGGTCAAAAGAGGAGAGGAGTGGAAAGAAGGAGGCAGAGAGGAATGAGTCGAAGGTAGACGTGGGGAGGTTAAAGTCACCCAGAACTGTGAGAGGTGAGCCATCCTCAGGGAAGGAACTTATCAAGGCGTCAAGCTCATTGATGAACTCTCCAAGGGAACCTGGAGGGCGATAAATGATGAGGATGTTAAGCTTGAAAGGGCTGGTAACTGTGACAGCATGGAATTCAAATGAGGAGATAGACAGATGGGTCAGGGGAGAAAGAGAGAATGTCCACTTGGGAGAGATGAGGATTCCAGTGCCACCACCCCGCTGGCTCGATGCTCTAGGGGTATGCGAGAACACGTGGCCAGACGAGGAGAGAGCAGTAGGAGTAGCAGTGTTATCTGTGGTGATCCATGTTTCCGTCAGCGCCAGGAAGTCTAGGGACTGGAGGGTAGCATAGGCTGAGATGAACTCAGCCTTGTTGGCCGCAGACCGGCAGTTCCAGAGGCTGCCGGAGACCTGGAACTCCACGTGGGTCGTGCGCGCTGGGACCACCAGGTTAGAGTGGCAGCGGCCACGCGGTGTGAAGCGTTTGTATGGCCTGTGCAGAGTGGAGAGAACCGGGATCGACAGACACATAGTTGACAAGCTACAGAAGAGGCTACGCTAATGCAAAGGAGATTGGAATGACAAGTGGACTACACGTCTCGAATGTTCAGAAAGTTAAGCTTACGTTGCAGAAAATCTATTGACTGAAATGACGAAAATGATACAGTACTGCTGGCTGGTGGAGTAGGCTAGCTAGCAGTGGCTGCGTTGTTGACTTTGTTTGACCGTGTAGCTGGCTAGGTGTAGCTGGCTAGGTGACCTCGATAGTTTCAGTACTACACCTTGTCATGATACAAAAGCAACTTTGTAGCTAGCTAACATAACACTAATCAAGACGTTCCTTTGTAATGTATTTTAGTTTCTACAGTGTTACTAGTTGGCTGGATTAGGAAAAATGGCGTCGCGGGGACGGCAATAGCTGGCTAGCTAACCTCGGTAATTACTAAACTACACAATTATCAAGCTATGACAAAGACAACTATGTAGCTAGCTAGCCAACACTGCACTAGTCAAATCGTTCCGTTGTAAAAGTATTGGTATCTACAGCGCTGCTAGTCGGTAACGGTTGGCTAGCTGTTGGCTAGCTAGCTAGCAGTGGATTAATGATGACTAGGTGTGTTGACTACGTCTGGCGTCGCGGCTGGCTACTTACTAATAATTACTCTAAACTACACAATTATCTTAGATGCAAAGACAACTAAGTAGCTGGCTCACTAACACTACACTAGTCAAGTCGTTCCGTTGTAATGTAATAGATAGTGCAGCTAGTCGGTGGAAGTTGGCTGGTTGGCTAGCTAGCAGTGTTGACTAGCTAGCTAGCAGTGATGACTACGTTAGGAGGACGAAGATAGCTAACTTCGATAATTACTCTAAGCTACACGATTATCTTTGATACAAAGACGGCTATGTAGCTAGCTAAGAAAAGAAAAGAATTGCTCGGATCAAACAAATCAAATCAAACCGTTGTAATGTAGTGAAGTGTAATATTACCTGTGGAGTGAAGCGTAGTGCGACTGCTCGCTCCAAACCGGAAGCTTAAACAATAATGTCCCATATAAAAGTTATAATGCCCTCGAAGCTGGTATTTGGAGGATATATTGGCATGGTTGCCCAACACCCGTGCCAATATATCCTCCAAACACCAGGTTCAAGGGCATTATCACTTACATAGATAACAACAATAGAATGAAGCATCTGGTGGCATGGACGGAGAGGCAGGTGGAGAACGGAGTGAATATGAACTGTAAGTACGCTAAAAAGCCGTGGGCTAGGTGTAAATGGTTTGGCAGCCTTTCCAATAAATTGGAATACAAAAGAAGTCATCCACCCTTGATGGGCTATTAGCAGGACAATAGACTCTTGCTGAGTTTAGGGACTTGAAATTTATTAATGGTTGTTTTAGGTAGGCTACACTATATAGGCTATATAGGCTGTGAAATGCATGCTCTCAGGCCTACATAACAATGGTGGTTATACAAGGCTATTTGTCTACTAAGCCTACTAATGATGTACAGTGCCTTCAGAAAGCATTCACACCACTTGACCTTTTACCCATTTTGTTGTGTCACAGCATGAATTAAACATTTATTATTTTTAGATTTTTGGGTCAGTGGCCTACACATAATACCCCATATTGTCAAAGTGGAATTATGTTTTTAAGAAATGTTTACAAATTAATAAAAAAGGAAAAGTTGAAATCTCAATAAGTATTGAATCCTTTTGTTATGGCAAGCCTAAATAAGTTCAGGAGTAAAAATGTGCTTATCAAGTCACATAATAAGTTGAATGCAATAATAGTGTTTTACATGATTTTTGAATGGCTACCTCATCTCTGTACCTCACACAAACATCTGTAAGGTACCTCAGTAGAGCAGTGAATTTCAAACACTGATTCAACCACAAAGACCAGGGAGGTTTTCCAATGCCTCACAAAGAGGCTATTGGTAAATGGGTAAAAAAACAAGCAGAGAATGAATATTAGTATGACGATACAGGCGTCCTTTGGGCTCCCGAGTGGCGCAGCGGTATAAGGCACTGCATCTCACTGCATCACTCCAGTCCCTGGTTTGAATCCAGGCTGTATCACATCTTGCTGTGATTGGGAGTCCCATAGGGTGGCGCACAATTTGCCCAGCGTCGTAAATAATCATTTCTTCTTAACTGACTTGCCTAGTTAAATAAAGGTTAAAAAAATATAATAATAAGAAAAAATATATATTAAACAAAACTCTCAGGGATTTCACCATGAGGCCAATGGTGACTTTAAAACAGTTGCAAAGTTTAATAGATGGGATAGGAAAAAACTGAGGATCGATCAACAACCTTGTAGTTACGACATAATGCTAACCTAATTGACAGAGAGAAAAGAGGGTACACTGTACCGAATAAAAATATTCCAAAACATGCATCCTGTTTGCAACAAGGCACTAAAGTAATACTGCAATAATGTTTGGGGAAAATCCAATACAACACATCACTGAATACCACTCTCCTTGTTTTCTAGCATAGTGTTATGGGTATGCTTGTAATTGTCAAGGACTGGGGAGTTGTTCAGGATAAGAAATGGGATTGCGCTAAGCACAGGCAAAATCCTAGAGGAAAAACCTGATTCAGTCTGCTGGGAGATGAATTCACCTTTCAGCAGGACAATAACCTACACTGGAGAACAAGGCCAAATCTACACTGGAGTTGCTTACCAAGAAAACAGTGAATGTTCCTGAGTGGCCGAGTTACAGATTTGACTTAAATCTACTTGAAAATCTATGGCAAGACCTGGAAATGGTTGTCTAGCAATAATAAACAACCAACAAATGTTTTACGAATAATGGGCAAATGTTGCACAATCCAGGAGTGGAAAGCTCTTAGAGACTTACCCAGAAAGACTCATAGCTGTAATCGCTGCCAAAGGTGATTCTAACATGTATTAACTCGGGGGGTGAATACTGTATCTAGTCAAGATATATTAGTGCTTTACTTGTACTTTTTTCAAAATTCCACACATTTCAAATCACAATAAGTAGTTTTCCGTGTTCAACACAAACAATAATGTCCCATGTCCAATATGACTTGGTTGAAGGAGTTTATCATTGTTTGGTAATGTGGTAACCTGATGTTGTCCCAACTGAGCTTGAGAGAGAAAATCCCAGCATGATGTAAATTCCACATATCAAGATAGAAAAGGGCTAATTGTAGCAATGAATCATATTTGACGTTCTATTTACAACATTAGACTGTTGTTCTACCGTACATACGTAAGTGCAGCCACATACACTTGAGGCAGAGAGGTTTTGATTCTCATTATCTGAGGTCTCAGCCACATGACCCTTGCCCTGACTTCCAGATTGCTCCAGGGTTGGGGGTGGGATCTGTCTGTCGGTTGGTCTATCTGTCTGTGCATTTGTTACAACTTAGGTACCTGTTATACATTTTAAGATAATGCTAGACTGTAATTTTGGCAAAGTGGTTGTATGCTAATATTAGCGTGAGAAAGACTAGCAGTTTTTTTGGTTGCTTACCAATGTGTAACTTGGATGGCACCAATGACTTGCAAATATTTGCAGAAGGGTTGACAAGTAGGTATGGACACCCAGCAGGGACTGTATAATTGCATACGCAAACAGACGCATATGTTATGCGCCTGTGTTTCACCACATAAGGTCTTTCCATCCAGAACTTTTTTCACAAATCTGAGTCACTGCTTCCTGACACTCCCTGCGGGCAGCTGCTCCACCTGTGTATCTAGAGGTGGGTAGGGCTTTTGAACCAGTACCTTGTCATTGGTGATAGAACCCAAAGTACAAACTGATGCTCGAACATTCCACAATTCATCAAACACTTTTTTGAGGTTTCTGAATTCTTTATTGCTCCATGTATGTATAGAAAAACTCTTCAAAAAACATTTAAAGGATATTGTTAGTTTGGGAGATTAACCAAGCCTTGCATAGTATTATTAATTCATTTGATCTGAACTAATATAGATAACAGAATTAAGATATCAAGTGGGAATGAAAAGCTTCCACTTGTAAAGTTAATATATGCAAACAGAAATTTGCTTGACATACAAACGAAATAACTAAAAACATTTATTTTGGAACCATTTTTTGTTGTTGTTTGCATCATAACATCACACCAAATGTAGAGTATACAGTATGTAGTTACCCCACTTTTAACCCCCCCCCCCTAAAAGATATAGATGCACTATTGTAAAGTGGTTGTTCCACTGGATATCATAAGGTGAATGCACCAATTTGTAAGTCGCTCTGGATAAGAGTGTCTGCTAAATGACTTAAATGTAATGTAAATGTAGCTATGTTTACATATTGTTTTGTCTGCTTGGTTACAATAAAGACGTAGACTAATGCCCAGGTTTGTTTGGCTCTCAGTGACACACCATGTACATTGACAATCTCGTCCCAGAAAGAAATCCCTACTCCCCCCATGGAGTTTTAACCACAGACCTGTGGGTTCCAACTGTAAAATTAAAATCTCTGTGTGTAAAATATCGACACGGTGTGGAGATAGGGACACGTTACTGATCAGGGTTTTCACTGAGCAAATGTTGTATCAGGCTGAATTTATACTCCCCTAGACATACCCAGTAGAGGCTTTGTGACATCACCATGCACTACACAGAGGGCTAAGTACAGAGATTATGTTGCATGCTGTAAGTTAAAGCTTGGTGTCTTGCTACGGTGAACGTTTGGTGGAGTATAAACCCAGCCTTAGCTAGACGTCATCCTCACTGGCATGGGCTGTGCATTTCCCCTTTGGACTAAATAGCCCTGTCGCAGATATGGATTGAGACATTTCCAAATCAGGAAGGAGGAAGTGGTAGTGATTTTTGGTAGGTATTGTTTGATGCATGTATATTTCCTTCTTCTAAATGGAGTCGGAGATTATAAATCATTCACAAACCTTCTGTTTATGGTTTAAAGAAATAAATACTTTTCGCTCTGATGTTGCATCTTTACTTTTTGGGGATTTTGCATCTTTGGGACCTTGTCTAAGTTACCAATGTTGTTTTTGACTTGAATAAGTCTAAAACAACATATATACAGAGACTTAAGAAACGTTGAATCCCATGCAATTATGTATGTACTCTCCCCTAGATATTTATTTGGACAGTGAAGCTAAAATGTTTAGCTCTATACTCCAGCATTTTGGATGTGAGATCAAATGTATTATATGAGGCAACAGTACAGAATGTCGCCATGTCACCACAGCTTCACTGTCCAAATAAATACGAAGGGGAGTGTATGTATGGCAGGATTGTTTGCAGGATTGATTGAATAGCTAAGTCCCTGTGAGACTGCCAGAGTGATACTCCTTTGCGCTACGCTTGAGAAATTGTTGTTCTGATATCACTCATGGCTAAATGTAAGGCCTGCTGACCTCTCAGGGAGGTCCCCCATCAAATGATTAGTTTCAAATCATAATTATATGATAATTCTATCACGTCAAGGACATCAAATACAGCTGTATTACTTTTTAAATGGGTGCATATCATGAGTGCCGGGATCCAGATCCTAATCTTGAAAGTGTAATGCTGACTAATTTTAGCAGTGCAACCATTTGGTGAGTCTAAGGAGTGGCAGTGAATGAATTGGGAATGACCAATCAATGGCACATTTTTTCAGGTGATTAATGAACTATGGAATGATTCAATTGCCACACCTTCAACCCTTAGCCTACAATTTCTGTGCCCCCACAGAAATCAAATTAAGATAATAAAAAAATACCCATCAAAATGCGTCTTTTTAAGTGAAGAGGTTGAGGCATCAGTGCAGAGTCCAATTTCTCTTGTCTTATATGGCTAGACGGGCTGACATTTCTTCCTAATTTCAAGATGGATTGAAAGCTGCTATACAGTACATACAGCAAGACATAAAGCAAGACAGGCTTTATTAAAGGGGAAGTTCAGGATTTTACAACTTGTCATTAGATGGTTCCTCATCCTAAAAGTAGTCTGTGGGCCAGGAGAAACTGTAATCAGTTATCTAAACAGCCACTACAAATGTCAGCTAACTTTAGCCACTGCTAGATAAAAATCTATGGAAGTGATGGGGGCATGTGTGCAATTGTCAAAATGTCAAATAAATTGAAATAAACTTAATATTTGGTTTGATGTTACTAAAAGGCGATTAAGTCATTTTTTAAAACATGCACACGTGAAGGACGTCACACTGCTTGCTTAGCGAGTGCCACGTCCTGATTCGGCTCACACCGAGGCTCAAACCCAGGACCGCTGCCTTGCTAGTATGCGTGACTGCCCTCCTATTTGACCCAGGTCTGGTATTTTTCTTGCTTCAACTCTGACCCAACTACCTTTGATGCATGGTATATGTACAGTCCTGGACATCTGTACCAATGACACAACATTATTAAGTTAATTAATGGCTATAGGGATATATGGCATAGAGCTCTCTGGTTGTTGTGTCCAGGTGTGAATGGCCCTTTGGTGTCTATTCTAGTATGTAGTCTCCATGGCTCTGTGGGTAAATGACTAAAGCCAATTATTTTGCAACATGTTATGGAAAAATGACACATTATTCTTCTTGTGGCGTTAAACATGAATACTGGTATAATATACAAACAGATTTATTTGGTAACACTTTACTTTAAGGTAGGCTACACATACAGTATAAACCACTTGTTTTTAGTTTATAACTCTTAGTAGCTGTTTCAGTGTGGAACTAATAAAGACAGTGTGTTATTTACAGAAATAGTAGCAAGTGCTAATCCATAGTTGCCTTTCATATATAAAGATACTTGCAGAGATATTGTCCAGAAATGACCTCATTTGACACATTAAATT